>NC_136503.1:12249849-12269849 GCF_053919585.1 Euprymna scolopes | reverse complement strand
CCCTAAACAAGACGAATTGCCACTTGGATGTAAGGGGAGACTAAATGTTGCACCAAAACATATACAACACTTTATTCCTGGTTAAAGCTAAAATCACATCCCTTCACTGTTGAAGTCCCTAAATGCTAGAAAGTTTTTGAGTCTAAAAGCTTCTTCCATAGGACAGCTAGATTTTGGAATTCCTTTCCTGCTACTTGCTTCTCTAACTGTACTGATATGCTGAAGTGCAAATACAACGTAAACCAACATCTTAATCTTTCTTAGTCATGGCCACAATTAGTAGCCCCTTTGTCTAAGTGGCAACATGCCTTGTTTCGGATGAAGGTAAGTGAAAAGAAAAGCCAACTTGCTGAAAGAATAATGAAATGGAATAATAGATAGTTGACCGGTGAAGAATCTCTTGAATTTTTTTTTACTCATGTCCATCCCTAACAAGACATATTGCCACTTGCATATAAGGGGCTACTAATTGGGACCATGCCTAAGAAAGATTAACAAGATGTTGATTTCATATAAGTACAGTCAAGGAAGCAGGTAACAGAAAGGGAATTCCAAAGTCCAGCTGTTCGAGGCAAGTATCTATTAGAGTAGAAAGCTTTTGGGCATTTAAACGGTTTGTCGGGGATATGTACGTCCAGGGGTTACAAGTGCAATGAGTTTATCAGAGCACATTCAATTAAAATATCTGTAAAACAGGCACAAGGGTGCGACATTGCGACGATGCGACAGGAGTTGGAGCCTAGTTGACGAAGCGAGACCTATAAGATTGGAGAATCTTTTCTTAGACCCCAATTAAGAGGGAGAAACTAGTGGTATATGTAGAAAATATATATGTAGAAAATGTATATGCCGAAAATGTATATGTAGGAAATGTATATGTACCAAACATATATATCAGAAATGTATATGTACAAAATATACATGTCCAAAATATTCATTACAAAAATGTATTTGTAAAAAATGTATATGTACAAAATATACACGTACAAAATACATATGTAAGAATGTATATATACAAAATAAATACGTGCAAAATATATATGTACAAAATATATATGTACAAAATAAATATATACAAAATAAATATGTACAAAATAAATATGTACAAAATATATATGTACAAAATATATATGTACCAAATGTACATGTACAAAATCTATATGTAGGAAATGTATATGTACAAAATGTATTTGTACAAATTATATATGTACAAAATGTGTCCGTACCAAATGTATGTGTACAAAATGTGTATGTACAAAATGTATATGTACAAAATTCATATGTACGAAATGTACACTCTTTAAAAAAATAAACTTAAATCCAAAAATCAAGTGTACAAATCAAAACGCCGGAAGTGGACTTTTAGCTTTAGCTAAATGTGAAAGGGAAGTCACTTAGCATGAAACGAAATACGAATTAAAAATAATTAAAAATAATAAACTTGGAGTTTTTGTTTCTATAATTTTTTGTATATTTAAAATATATTCATATGGAAATATTTTATTTCAAACAAATAAAATATTTGTTTGTCTTCGTAACATTACGTTGTGATTTGGCTTTTAAGCGCACCTGATGCGTATTTTATTTGATTTAAATTAAATCAACGCTTCTATAATGGAACTTACACCTCGAAGTATTTTTTACATTTCCATAAATACTTTTTATACTTAAAATATATTCATATAGAAATATTTTGTTTTTTCAAAAAAAGTAGTTTAAACTTTAGAGTTTACATTTCGGTACTCGTGCATTTAACGAACCAGACGTAATTCAGCATTTGATCGGCTTTGTCCGACGCATGACGTCAACAGCCGGATAAAACCGAGCGTTGGCGATTAAGCAGACGAAAATTTCGCTATCAATTGGAAGAGTGTCACAACTCAAGAAACGCTTATTTGAAGAGAGTTAAAAAATTTGTCTTAAAAAGATAACTAACGAAATAATAATGAATATTACAAACCTTGCGGACCAGCTCCAAACCCCAGAGGCTGCACTAAACTTTTGCCAGCAACGGAAATTGTTGGCAGAAGAGAAAAGGTGTTTACATTTTGGCCAGGATTGTGTACTTGCAAAGAGAACAAGCCTTTCCGACGGTTACGGTTGGAGGTGTAGAAGTGTAACATGTCGTCGATGGACCTCCATTAGGATTGGGACCTTCTTCTCAAAATCCCGACTAACCATCGCATGTATAATAAAAATAATATACTTATGGGCGTTCGAGATGGCATCTACAAAAAATCTCCATCGCGAATGTGGGTTACGTTCTCGCCACACAATTGTGGATTGGAAAATTTTCCTGCGTGATATATGCAGGGATTTTTTTCTCAGGAATCCCCGGCAGATTGGAGGCCCAGGCCATAACAGTAGAAACCGACGAGTCCGTTTTTAACCGCAGAAAACACAACGTCGGCAGACTTCTGACACCGGTCTGGGTCTTCGGTGGATACGACCCCCGCCGAAAAGGGGGGTTTCTTGGTCACTGTACCAAATAGGAACGCCGAAACCCTCCTTCCACTAATAAATAATAATAAAACAGTCCTTGTTTCTGGCGAAAAAAATGTACAAATAATCCTTGTTCCTGCCCCCCCCAAATGCTTTTTATTGCCCCTTTTTTTAGGCTTTTTCCATTTGACATAAAGAGTTGCAAAAAAAAAAAATTAACTTTTACGTGTTTAAGACATAGACAATGTCTTTTTACGTTAAAAATTGAGAAAAAAAAACAAAACAGTTCAGACAAAAAAAAAGTTTCCTATTATCTAACAAAAAAAAAAGTTTCCTATTATTTAACAAAAAAACTTGTTTTATATGTATTTATTTTGAAAACAGAAAACAATTTCAAACAATAATAATTAAAAAAAAAAACATAAATGAACGGTAGGTTTTTGCTTTTTACATATTTAATTTTTTTTATCTTTCTACATTTTACAATTTCATTGTACAGTTATATTGTTGTAGCGTTGTTTTTATTTTATCGCCAACGCTCGGTTATATCCGGCTGTTGACGTCATGCGCCGGACAAAGCCGAGCAAATGCTGAGTTACGTCTGGTTCGTTAAATGCACAAGTACCTACATTTCTATAAATATTTTTTAATATTTCAAATAATATGAAAAAATTAAATAACTTTTAGTTTTTAAATTTCTGTACATAAATTTTATTGCATAATTTTGTCATAAATAATGGATCATAAAACTGAAATCGAAGTTTTTTTTTATTATAGGACAAGAAGTGTTAAAACTAAAATTATTATCGGAAATAAATTATTTCCATATGGTTTCGTATATCGTTTCATGTTTAGTGACTTTCGTTCCACATTTTAGCTAAATCCTGTCCACTTCTGCCATCTTTACTTTGTGTACTGAATTTTAAGATTTAAATCAGAGAATGTTGTCATATTTGGGCTGGTGCATCTGCCATTAGTCTCTCGCTCCTAGACAAGGTTCAAAAGAGAGTCGCCAATCTGATAGGTTCTGAACTGTCAGCTAAACTTCAGCCTCTGTCCCATCGACGAAATGTTGCATCCCTCTGCCTGTTCTACAAGTACTTTAACGGTGAATGCTCTGACGAACTGCAAGCACTTGTGCCCCACTCGACGTAAATACCCCGACACACCCGACAAGCAGCTAAATCCCACCCCTTCACAGTAGAGATCCCTAGATGCAAGAGAGCCTTTTACTCCAGTAGTTTCTTCCCCAGAACAGCTAGATTTGGAATTCCCTTCCGGGTCCCTGCTTCCCCGACTGTACTGACATGCAGAAGTTCAAGTCCAATGTGAACCGACATCTTGCTGCCCAACTTCCTACACAGTACCCCTGATGCTTATGTCCCTGATAGTAGCCCCCTACAACAAAGTGGCAACATGCCTTGTTTGGAGTGAAAATGTAATAAAACATAAAAGAACATATTGTTTTGTTTTTTGTTGATGTTATAAAGATGGGTCTTGAGTCTTTTCTTTCTCATATAGTTGAAAGAAGTTGAAATCTTAGAAAACTCTCTGAATAAATGCCTTGGTTTATAATAATATATATATTAGTTTATAATAGTTTAAATTTTATTAAAATGAGATGTATGGATTTTAACTATTAAGAAGGTCTTTAATCCTTTGGCCAAAATGTCCGCTTGCCAAAACGTCCGCTTACCTTGTGTATTTCATGGCGTCCAAAGAGCAAACAAATAAAAAAAAAATGTCCGCGTGTAAATAAAACCGTGAACAAAGAAGAATAATAAATTATAGAATTGACTTCGACTGCGTACTTTTAGAGAACGGAATATGCGTGGTCAGAGGATATAAATACAAAAGAGGAACAGTAAATACTGGAAACAAACAGATATTTATACAAACGTAGCCAAAAAAATCGGATAGGCTTAATATGCGTCCATTTAATTTGTGCGCGGTAAGCGATGCACATACTTTTTCATTCATAAGCATTACATACCGACAGAACTGTCGACCGACAGGCGAAGCCTTTAATAGAGATGCGCCCACGCGCTAATTTCAAGCTCAATTGTTTATTTTGTTTGATAGCAGGATTCACTTTTTACGGTATTATTTTTTATTTTTTAATTTTCCCCGCCTTTACTTTCTTACCTCATCAACTGCACAACTTACATTTATCCCAACATAATCCTGAGTTCGACCTCCATGAACGTTCAATAATGTGGCCCTAATTTGAAATCTTGTGTAATGTAGAATCATTCGTTATTATGCCCGCGTCCAATTTGGATGGGACTTGTAATTGGCAAGACTCATCTATGACTTAAATCTGATTATATCTATATATCTATAAAAGTGAACATGCTTGTGTGTGTGTGTGTGTGTGTGTGTGTGTGTGTGTGTGTGTGTGTGTGTGTGTGTGTGCGTGTACATTTCTCTACGCAATAACTCTGTCAATTTTAAGTCTATAGACTCAAAATTTGATATACAGGGTACTGAGATTTGGGAAAATCTTTGTGATTGGTTTTCGGCCAGAAATTTGGCTGTTAAGAGGTCAAAGTTCAACGATTTGACCTTTGAGAACTCTACCAAACTCCTCCGACAATTTTGGGTATGACCACTTGAAATTTTAGATATAGGTTCTTTGGACATGGATCTAAGTTAATAACTTGATTTGAGCCCAAAACAATACATGTTAAGGAGTCATAATAGGGATAAAATTTAAAAAATATTTACCGTTTTTTTGTTTTGTTTTTTTGTTTTTTGCTCAACATACATCTCCAAAAACCCGGGCAACGCCGGGCTGAAATGCTAGTATATATATATAATTTCTGAACAGTTGTTTGGTCTGTCTATGCCATTCAACGAAAGGTAGGGTATATTCTATATTAAATCAAATGATATGAATGTGATTTAAATATACTTGTGGTTTTTCAATTTGTTACAAATCAAGTGTGTGTGTGTGTGTTTTTTGTGTGTTACAAATCAAGTGTGTGTGTGTGTGTGTGTTCTTTGTGTGTTCTGCCGATCTCATCAGATAATTTAAGTTAAAATAAAATATATTTTATTTATTTTATATTATTATATTATTTATATTATATTATTATTTATTTTTTATTGTTTATTTTTCTGTCGATTGAAACAACCTGTAATAATTTAAGCAAAAACCCGAGATTGAAATAATAAAAACATATTTAGTTCTACTAAAGTATTGAGCACTTTTTCCGGGTTTTTTTTACCAAATATACCTCCTTATACATAACATGAGGTGTTTGCCTTTCAGAGATTAAGTAACCAATGAAGTTTAGCTAGGTTAATACAAGAGTGCTTAATACCGGAGTAACGCAGGGCATACTCTTTATTTGTTTTTGCATGAGCAGTAATATGTTGCTATACATTCATGAGCATGTTCCGGTCAGCTAGTTACCAGTAACTAGAGACTTCTTCAGGCGATACAGCTTATACGAAGGCAAAGTTTGCTTTCGTATAAGCTGTACCGCTTGAAGTGGTCTCTAGTTACTGGTAACTAGTTGACCGAAACATGCTCATGATTGTGTAGCAAAGTATTACTGTTTACGTAAAAGCAAATGAAGAGTGCAAACACACACACACACACACACACACACATATATATATATATATATATATATATATATATATATATATCATGATTTAGGTATTTAAATTTTATGATGTGAAACGGTTAAATTTCAAATCTAGAATTTTTATTATATACGAAACAAAGAATACAGTTTAATGAGTATATTTTCTTAACCCATAAGTTTTCGATGTTTATTTTGGGAAACAATTGACATACACACACACACACACACACACACACACACACACACACACACACACACACACACACACACACACATACACATATATATGTGTGTGTGTGTGTGTGTGTGTGTGTGTGTGTGTGTGTGTGTGTGTGTGTGTGTGTGTGTGTGTGTCATTTTTTTCCAACTGCAACTACAGTCATGAAAGGGCTATTAAACACGACTGCTATATAGAATCTTTATTTTATGCCAATAATTAATGCGTGTTTTGGGAAATTATAAACCAGTTGCATGCTATTTAATAATTCCCTACATTATTCTCGGTATACCTGACTCTCTCAAACCAGTCATACACGCAGGATGTCAAACTAGTAAAACATAAAATAATCTACTACCGCCACCATCTTTTGTACGAGCTTTCACTTATTCTGACTATTTGAAGTGTTATTATTACAACGTTTTAGCCGATGAACTTCCAAACTTCTTCAAGTGTATCTTGTCAGACACGATAATTTTACTGTCAAATACGGGATTTATTCGGACTTATGCATGAAACAATTTGTTTAATCCATGGAAAGGCGTTGCAAAACGCAGAAAGTATTAAGTAAAACGTAGTTCTAATTGATAATCTTTTAGATAAAATTAAAAATTGCGGCTGACACTAAAATTACAATTGTGAATTGCTTACGACTTCTTTATCATGAATAAAGGAACGAGAGCATGTTACCCTTGTGGACTAAATAAAGAGCTTCGTTTGAAATTTCGTGCAAATTCATGAGCTCGACAAAAATATTTCCGCGTTCGACAAGATACAACTGAAGTCGGAGGTTACATATGTTGAAGAATTTTGCGAATAACACGCGAGATAAAATCAAAATCATTCACATTACCAATCCTTATCTAAAAAATGAAAGGGTTATAAACTTAATTATTTTAAAGCAATAAAATTCTTGACAAATTTGTTTAGCTCGAAAACATCGCTTTTTCATAAAAAGTGGAAATGCATCTGATCTTAAATGGAACACGTACATCAAATCTGTTGCCAAGGCCACTGGAAAAATGGTGGGATCTTTCTATCGATCCAGTAGATATCTCACTGCTGATGCAATTCTCTATCTATATAAGAGCCAGGTACGTCCAAGGATGGAATACTGTTGCCACATCTGGGCAGGAGCTGCTAGAAAGGACTTGGCCTGCCTTGATAGAGTTCAAAATAGACTTCGTAGCCTCGTAGGAGATGTCCTTTTCTCTTCCTTGCAACCTCTATCTCACAGAAGAGATGTTGCAAGTTTGTCTCTGATGTATCGTTATTTTCATGGAAAGTGTTCGACTGAGCTTTAATCTATGGTCCCCCCTCGCCAAACTTTCACAAGAAACACTCGTCTAGCTGTAAACACTATCAATAATTCTCCCCACTCTTTATCTGTGCCTAAACCTAAACGTAGATTCCATGAACAAAGCTTCTTTCTTAGAACTGCACGCCTGTGGAATTGTCTTCCGTTTTCCTGCTTTCCAGCTGACTACAATATGGTTGTGTTCAAGTCTAACGTAAATAAGTTCTTGATGAGCCGTTCCATATAAGTTATCAAATTTACCAAATTTTCATTACTAATGATTACTATATTGTCCAATTTCTACTGTACACTCTTTAACCCTTATCCTTGAGTGGCCTCTTGGCCTTGATAATGTGGTGATGCCTATGTAAAAAAAAAAAGAGAGACAAGACTATACGATTTCGGCTAACGTTTTACCAAGACTGCGAGGGTTTAAAGTTGTTGAAATTGAATCTAAAAATTTTGCAGGAAATGCAAAACTAAACTACCATCTTTCCTGACTGAGATGTGCAAGCTACTGGGAGTGTAAATTTAATATTCCCATGAGACTTTCTCCTTCGGAGGAAGCCAGTTCAACGTAACCAAAAGATCTATGGTGATGAAACGCGAAGAGTTTTCGTAGCGCAATTGATGTTTCATAACTTATTAATATATAATTTTAATAACGCAATACAAACAAAAACGAATTAATATATATATATATATATATATATATATATATATATATATATATATATATAATTTTAATAATGCAATCAAAACAAAACGAGATACACAGAGACAGGTATTGCTACTGATTGATTATAATATCATAACACTATTATACGACTTCTCATGGGTTTGCATACTAGGGATATTAAGTAAATCATCATGTTGCAAATTTAGAATTATGTAAGCAAATATTTCCATGTGTCAAACGTAATGGTATGGGAGTCCTTTCCTGATTACGACAAAATAGTCATCTGCAAGTTCAAGGACTTGCTGAACCGTCCCCTAAAATTGTAATGGATCCTATGTAAAACAGACTAGCAGTTGTAACCAGTGCAATATATAGAATTGAGTATCGTGGCTCACTGTTTTAGATTAGAAATTATTAAGTTCAACTGGATCTGTTGTAACCGTAACTATAAGTGGGTTTGTCTTTTTTTTACCTAATGTGCTACAAAAATATAGAGAGATGGTCTGAACACATGTTGACATGACGTGATGTGTTGATTGCAAGTTTTTATGGAATGCGATGATTGCGTTATGGAGAGAGAAGTCTGTTTGGGGCGGCAAAGAGGACAGATCGGAAAATCTGGTCTCTGGATCTGGAGGATGAGCGGACAAATTTCTCGCAGAAACGACGAGAAGCTCATGGAGAATGAGACCATAGCGGGATAAAAACAAGATCCTTTTTTTTAGCGAACTGGTGACGTTAGGTTCGATCTGGATAACATCCAAATGATTGAATAAAAAAGTTATTTGTTCAGAACAAACATAGACTTGCCTCTGTCATTTATATTGAAAACTTTGTTTCAGGCAGGACGAACAGCGAAAACGGGCGACACGAAATGGACACGCAAACGAAAAGGTACTTTTAATTGTAGTGAAATAGCAATCGGTTCAAATACAGTAGACGTCTTTTTAGCGGAAGAGTAAATAAATTATTAACGACACGTTTCACATAATTTCCTGCCACGTGGCGAGTACATTTGTGTTATGTAAAGAAAAGTTAATGAGTTAAAACACAACACAAATACAACAAAATTAGTTAATCCGACCCCTTTTACCCATTGTTTCTCATCCTCTCATTGTACAGTTCATGGTACGAGTTGCATTTGGGTCTTGATATTTGGCGACTCATTAACATATAGAAAGGCTACTGACTTGGGACAACACTTCCCATATAACGTAATTTTCACACACTACCTATTAATGTAATTTCTCTGCAGAAATGTTTTACGTTATTACGCCATTCCGTAGCTGAAAACCAACGTCTGATTTTCATAAAGACGTAGGGTTATTTTCGCATACCATGATGAAATGCAAGATGAGAAACAGGTTTCAGAAAATGGTGTTAATCGAAAAAAAAAACCTGAAAGTTGTCTAGAAAAGTGTCTGAACTCGTTCCAATGTATTTACTTCTATCACGTTTCCTACTGACGCACAAACACCTGATGCGAAGTTAATCCGACGCAACCAACCTCTACGTATTGTATTGGGTGTTTGTTGTTTTATAGCCGGCAAACTTTAAATTAAAATGAATCACAGAAAACTATGTGTTGCACTTCAAAGATTAATTTTTGCCATTAATAATTTAAATACAATTTTGAACAAATGTCCTCCGCGGCTCGCGCGTATATAGTGTAATCTAGAAGTCCAATTTTTACAATGCGACGCATTAAATTAGACTGTATTTTCGGTAATAATGCGTCGAATGCTGTCTTTTAAGTGGTCCATTGTGTCTGGCTTACCAGTCTAAACATAGGGCTTTACATATTCAGAAAGAATATTATCTAATGGGGTTAAATCGCACGAGTTTGTTGATTTAATAAATGGTAATGTTCGAAAGTCTCGAGTTGAGCAGAAAGATTCTCGAGTTCGACAAGATGCACCTGAAGAAGGTCGGAGGTTGCATCGACCAAAACGTTTAAAAATAACATTCAAGATGAAAACAATAGTCCAAATAATTCAAATAATACAAATAATCAATCCTCATTTCAAAAATAAAGAAAAATAATCCACGTTTTATTTTATTTATAATTTCTTGTTGGATTTAAACAACTCGTGCAAAATAGATTAAAAATAACTAACCATTACTGGGAACTCAAAGAAGGAGGACAATCCCAGAATCAAGCGGACAATAAGCCAGTACATACAGATATTTACATGCTTCAATGCGAAACTAGAAATTTGGAAAACCAAATTGTAGAAGTGAAACGGTAACTATAATAGATTACGAATAAAATTCAGTGTTAGAATTACATCACCTATTAATTTTTTCACACACTTAAAAATGAAGTGCGTCAAACGCATCATCAAGCAAAAGGGGTGTAAAACAAGTAGTCAGCCCAGTGTTCGGGAGGAGTTCAGCCATTGGTCAATGAAAACAATAGGCTGGGAGGGAGTAATAATAAAAATGATTAAACAAAATGAACCAGATTGAAGATAGTTAACTAAAGTAAGCACAATTTAAATATAAAAGCACCGCAAACAATTCATGTGGGAGTGAAACACTGACGCCTATGTGGAGTTTACTTTTCATACATAATTTTGTAATATATATATATATATATATATATATATATATATATATATATATATATATATATATATGAAAGAGAGACAGAGAGAAAGAGAGAGAAAGAGATGTAAAAATACTCCAAACCATCTGCATAAAAACGCTAAAGCCTACAATTAATGCGGCCACTTTTCACACAGGCCCTGACGTTTTAAAATACTTATGGTATAATTCCACCCACGATTCTCCGTCTATGCGACCCAGTTTCTGCCCCCTAATGCCTGGTTCGCTGGTGGCCTACCATACCGGAACCAAGCAGTTTGCTTGTACCATGTTGCTGCGACTAAAAAACTCTGTACTTGCTACTTTACCAATGTTTTTTCTCATTTAAAAAAACTTTCACCTTTATTTACTAATACATGCATACGATTGTTTCGGACTTTTACTGATATTTATATATATAGTTCTCTGCATATGTTTTTGTAGTATTCTTAGACCAGTTGGGCATTTATCAGCGCTAAATATACATGAAAGCCAAGTAATAAAGGCCACATAGATCTAGAGATGGTCCATTTCGCCGACGTCAGATACATTCAGAAATTTGGAAGTTTGTTGTGATATTATTTAAATGAACTTCGTGTTATTAATCCTTGAATGCAAAACCGGAAACATTTCATTTCAATTTTAAGAATATATATATATATATATATATATATATATATATATATATATATATATATATATATATATATATATAAACTACTTAATTTACTCACATAAAATTAATATACGAAGGTATAAATTTATGCGTAAACTTTAAGTATTTACTTCAACAGTGTTCAATACGTAGGTAGAGCTAGTTAGTAACTTATAAACTATATATGGCGATTAAGCTACATTGAATATTCCGCGTTTCATCAGGCTTAAGCCCGAGGAATCCTAAAGTGGATGAAACGCGGAATATTCAGTGTAGCTTAATCGCCATATATAGTTTATAACTTACTAACTATATATATATATATATATATATATATATATATATATATATATATATATATATATATATAAAATTCAATTTTCATCCCAAACAAGGCACATTGTCCCTTTAAAGTATGGGGCTACGGTCGGAAACATAAGTTGCATGGGATATTATGAAGGGAGATTAGCAGCAACATGTCTGTTCAGATTACACTTGAACTTCTGCATGTCAGTACAGTTTGGAAAGCAAATTCCGTAAAAGGAGTTCCAAAGTCTAGCAGTTCTATATATATATATATATATATATATATATATATATATACATATATATATATATGCACCCATATATATGCATGCATATACATATATTAATTAATTACATACATATATATACATATATACAATTATATACATTTGTATATAGATATATAATTATATACATATGACTACATATAAATATACATATACACATATGCATATAGATTGGTTGGTAATTCATCGGATCCAATGGTGACGTTTTCGTTTTGTATCATATCTACGAATACGGAGGTGGCTCTTCAGCTCCAGCCTAGAGGCATAAAGTCTTGAACGGTGGGGACATCGGAAGTCTGTTGTGATCACTGCTAAGGCTGCTCTGCAGTCTCTCTCTCTCCCTCTCTCTCTCTCTCTCTCTCTCTCTCTCTCTCCCTCTCTCTCCCTCTCTCTCTCTCTCTCTCTCTCTCTGGCATCAGTGAGTTTCTAGCATCTAGCGTCTTCAAAATTGGCAGCAGCTCCATAAACTGATCCTCGCCATTTTAGTCTGTCCATGGCATAACCCATCCTTATACCGCAGTTTTAGTCCACGTTGGTTTCTTTTGCCAGACTAGAACTACCCGTACATCAGGGGTCTCGGCATCCAACAATCCATTCGAATCCCGTGTCCAACCTATCGAAGTTGAGCCTTGATGGGCTTTGTATGGTCAAGGACCATACATATACATACATATACATAACATATATATAGATATACATATACAAGCATGCATATATATATACATATATACACATGCATACATATCCATGTATATATATATACACATACATGTATATATACACACATACATGTATACATGTATATGTACACATGTATATATGTACACATATATATGTACACATGTACATGTATATATACACATACATATACACATGTATATGCATATACATGTAAATACATACACATACATATGCATATATGTATACACATACATATACATACATATATATATATATATATATATATATATATATATATATATACATAAATCTACACACATACATATATTTTTAAAAAAAAGGTTGAAACTTGGCTAATCGTAATGTCGTGATTGCTTGTTTGCACATTGCGCATTTTAGAAGTTTGGAATAAGGAAAAATGAGTAGCAGTGCCGGAGAGAAAGGACAGCAGAAGAAAAAGAAAAAGTAGTAGTAGTAGTAGTAGTAGTAGTAGTAGTAGTCTGAGAGTAAAGGAATGGCGTTGATACATTAATTTAAAACTTAAAGAAAGTAGTAGTAGTAGTAGTAGTATCAGCAGCAGGAATACACCTATCTTTTTACTTACATAATCAGTTAAAGGTACTAAAAGTATACACTTAAGTACAATGTACCAACATTGATTTAAAAGGTCACGTGTCGCTCAGTCTGGTAGAAAATAAGTCAAAAATGTTTTACGTGATGAAGTATTCGTTAATTCCTGTGTAACATTTCACTACATTATAAACCTGTAAAAGCGAATAGAAAATAAGAAAACATATTCAAAAATGTCCACTCTTCAACTCTTTTTTTCTTTCGTTTCCCTGCAAATTATCATTCCTTGCTCATTTGTAATCCTATCAACGATGTAAAAACATCTTTTTCCCCTTAGCATTTAAATACCTGAACAAGCTACGTAATACAACGAAACCTCATGTGGAAGTAATAAAGGCATATATATTAATTTAGCAGGGAGACTCGGCGGTGCTCGGGATTTAATGATAAACACGAGATACTATTTCGCTGTGCTGATAATATTCTCTAGTAGGTGGCTTCAAGTGATTAGCAGTAGAGGTAAGGTATAGTCTGAGAAGGTTTATCGCCTAGGACTACGAATTTTTAAGGCGTCATGGCCCCATATCTGCATTAGATGTGGCTCATGAGCATTTGACACATTGAGGTCAGTGCAGAGATTCACGACCACTTCGATTGTCTTCCCTAGAGAGCTGTATACATATGATTTACATTATATCAAAATAGCATATATTTGAAGTTTTAAGAGGGATTATGTCCTCTTATAGAAGGAACTAGCAGAGAGACGCGATGTTTTCTGGGATTGAATGATGAACAACGAACGTTTCACACTCCCATATTTTTATTGTCATCGAAATCGGCGAAATTTTTCAGTCAAATTGATTGATTGCCTGCACTAGTTGGTGACCATTCGCAGTGCACTTGAAAGAAGCTTCACATGCCTCTCCCCAGTGTCTTAGTCCACAATGCATTGTAATCTGTATTGTACTGTAAAGAACCTACTGTTAATTTTATAAAAATATGTTTCTATATATTATGGCTTACATTAAAGTTTAAAATAATAAAGTAAAGTGTCATGGTTCAATTGTGCTTTGAATAAAAACATTAATTTCGAACGCGCCGCTGCCATATCCAAGAACCTACTGTTGATTTTCTATACCGGATTTTTCTGTTTGCATGATACTAAAAACTGTTAAATGCACTGACGTTAGACTGTGTAAGGTGTTAACTTTAGTCAAATTCGCATTTTCCTCAATTTATCGGATTTTTTCGATAATCGGTTATCGATACTTATCAAAGACATTCCGATCAAAAAATTATCTAAGAACACTGTCAGATACATAAAATATATTTGTGTAAAATTTCATAAAAATCGACTAAGCCATTGTCGGAGTCCATAGGAAACGAACTCTCCCCACACACAGTTGCTTTTATATAATAGTAGATATAAAAAAAATAAAGATATTAAACTAAAGCTGACTACGTGAGACATACCATTCAGCGCTTGAAGGTTAGAATTCCCCAGCATGCCCCCCCTTTGATACGTAGGCAAAAAAGATGGCCAACATGCGGGCGTGTATAAGCTCACAAGTCAATCATCGGTGAACATTTATTGCAATGCAAGATCTGCACCGGAGAGTCCGCTCGGAAACCCACTTAAAAATTCTCGCGTCGGTGTCTATTAATTTATGTCAACCGTCTCTGTGTAAGCAGAAGAAACACAGCCATAATTTTAAACTTTTGATGAGATTGTTTCTTTTTCTCTTTTACCTCATATCTTTTTTATCTTTGTCTACACTCGCTAGTAAGTTATGGTCTTTTGACCACGTTTTTAAACGATGTTGCCGACGTTTATTTTGAAAAGTCTCGGCCGAAAGACGTCTTAATAAAGATTTTTTTTTAATTATTTCTCTCCCAACCCTTATTTACCGCCTCTCTTTTGTTTAATTTGTATTTTTTAACATTGTAAAGTAAAGGAAAAAATATTTTGAAATGAATTTTAGTTCTCGTTCGTTATCATACTTTTTCTTGTGTGTTGAAACTATTAAAAAAAAATACCTACACAATTAATAATAATGGCATTACGTCCAGTACTATTCAAATGTTTAATAAAATTATGTATCCATAAAAATCTTCATATATATATATATATATATATATATATATATATATATATATACGACGGTTGTTTTAAAAAGTAAAGCGTCCTCATTTTGAAAGACACAACTTTGAAGAGCTACGAAAGCGGGAGTGGTATTATTAAAACGACAGAACTATTGTGCTCTGCATAATCACCATCATTCTCAATGCACATTTGGCAGGAATTCAATGAGGCATTTCTGTTTCTGAGGCACGTTCATGATAGGGATAGCTTTCTTTGAATCTCACACCGTCAATATCTGCAACAGAGAGATGAAACTTTCAGGTCATAACAAGGAAATTTGTAATTTCCTTTGATTCATTCCGCCGGAAAAAAAAAGGAGGCATTACTTTTGAAACGTTCCGCATATATGCAACTTTCGTGATTTCCGCTCATTTGGAGACTCACGATTGTTTACTGTTGTTGCCGCAGTTAGCATTTATATGTGTTAAATTTTCCTTAATTATCGTGACAATTTTTAGTGGACCGGAGGTAACATCTTAGCAAATGGTATCAAAGATAACTGCATTCGAATCTCCTGATCAATATAAATAACCGATTCCGATACTGATGATTGTCAACGCATAAAACACTAGTGTCTGTAGCAATAAAAATAATTTCCATTATAATAAATATTAGCAGGCCGCCCGGCATTGCCTGGGATTACCCGGTCGTAAAATACGCTTAAATATGATATTTTGATTAATGCAGATTCGTATTTATTATTATATTATATTAGACCCAACATATAGTAATAATTTTAAAAGGTAAAAAAAAAAATGACTCGTTCGCGACCGAGAATCGAAACGAAAATGTTTATCTTACGGTGTTCTTTTTCCTTTGACGTTAATGCCTGAGCTATGAAGACATGTTTGCTGCAAGACTAAAAATTAAAAATGCAATGACGTCGTTCGACGTTCACCTGACAAATTCTATTTTTTTAAATTTTCACACTTTAGTACTGATTTTCCCTAGCTAAAACCCAAATATAAAGTTTCGCATGAGTTCGAATACCCTATTTTTTAAGTGTCATGTCTGTCGAGCAAAAAATGACAGAGGTGGGTTTTTTTTTTTTTACATAGGCATCACCACATTATCAAGGCCAAGAGGCCACTCAAGGATAAGGGTGAAAGAGTGTACAGTAGAAATTGGACAATATAGTAATCATTAGTAATGAAAATTTGGTAAATTTGATAACTTATATGGAACGGCTCATCAAGAACTTATTTACGTTAGACTTGAAGACAACCATATTGTAGTCAGCCGGAAAGCAGGAAAACGGAAGACAATTCCACAGGCGTGCAGTTCTAAGAAAGAAGCTTTGTTCATGGAATCTACGTTTAGGTTTAGGTACAGATAAAGAGTGGGGGGAATTATTGATAGTGTTTACAACTAGACGAGTGTTTCTTGTGAAAGTTTGGCGAGGGGGGACCATAGATTGAAGCTCAGACGAACACTTTCCATGAAAATAACGATACATCAGAGACAAACTCGCAACATCTCTTCTGTGAGATAGAGGTTGCAAGGAAGAGAAAAGGACATCTACGAGGCTACGAAGTCTATTTTGAACTCTATCAAGGCAGGCCAAGTCCTTTCTAGCAGCTCCTGCCCAGATGTGGCAACAGTATTCCATCCTTGGACGTATCTGGCTCTTATATAGATAGAGAATAGCATCAGCAGTGAGATATCTACCGGATCGATAGAAAGATCCCACCATTTTTCCAGCGGCCTTGGCAACAGATTTGATGTACGTGTTCCATTTAAGATCAGGAGTAATGGTTAAGCCAAGAAGCTTGTCAAAACTTGAGGCCTCCTGAAGACGAGAGCCATTCATTTCAATTGATGCCAGATGTGGATCAGAATGTTGATGATGTAAAGAGAGAAGCTTGGTTTTGGATGCATTAAAAGTAACCAGCCACTCCTTACCCCATTGTACTACGTGTTCAAGATCAGAGGAGAGAGAATTGGAGAGAACTTGGTCGTTTACTGTCTTAGATGTGCTACCATAAATGGTAGTGTCGTCAGCATAGATGTCTACAAATGATGGAAGGATGTGATTTGGAAGATCATTAATGTAGATCAGGAAAAGAGTTGGGCCCAGGATGGACCCCTGAGAGACACCGGCATTAATACTGTGAGCTTCTGATTTTTGCCCATCAACTACTACTCTTATGAACCTATCAGAAAGAAATGATTTAATAATTGAGAAGACATTTCCAGCAATACCATAGCTAGAGATCTTATGAAGTAAACCTTTATGCCATACCCTATCAAAGGCCTTAGATATGTCAAGAGCAATTGCCCTAGAAAGGTTGCCTCCGTCGAGAGATTTGCTAATCCTATGAGATATAACTGTAAGCACATCTGCTGTAGATCTAGCAGAACGGAAACCATATTGTTTGTTAGACAAAATGTTTAAATAAATAAATATATATATATATATATATATATATATATATATATATGTATACGCATACAAAAATATATACATAAAAAGGTTTGTGTTTACGCAATATTACGCAAGTATAAATCACGTAGAATATCTACATGCATATAATTGCACATAATAGTTAACTAAAGATGATCATCCCATGAGAAAGCCGAAAAATGTAGTATCAAATTAATTAAAATGAATGTTTAAAAATATTCAAATTATGCAAATTAGTTAGGCCGTTTGCGAATGAATGCAATTCTACGACTATTATATAACAAAGATGTATTTTCTTTTTAAATAAATATTTTATACGATCGTAAACCACATAATTAATCCGTGATTTAACTCATCGCACTGTTCCTATATATATATATATATATATATATATATATATATATATATATATATATATATATATGTGTGTGTGTGTGTATATGTATATATATATATATATATATATATATATATGTATATATATATATATAGAGAGAGAGAGAGATCAATAAAAAAGAAAATGACGATATAAAAATTCATATTAACATATATAGATTTATTCAATAAGGTTGATAGATCAATTAGGGGTGTAGGGTTAGTGGGAACTCTTTATACCACGGTATTTCGAAGCCTCATGCTTTTTATCAGAATTGATATTATTCTTTTAGTTTAAGTCCCCTCACTCTCTCTCATATATATATATATATATATATATATATATATATATATATATATGTGTGTGGGTGTGTGTGTGTAGTGAACCTTTTATTTTAATATTTTATATTTACTTTCACAACCGTTTCTATAAATAAAATACACCATTCATTAATAAATATGAGACTAAGATGAGAATTTAATTGAAATCCTAAAGACATTAATGGATTTTCTAATAGAATGCTCTTTCGTAATATTTATATTTGCACTGCTAATTTATTAGCAATAAAGATTTCAAAAACTCAACCCACATCACAATTTCTCTTTCTCTCATAAAGCAACGTATATTTTTTGCTTGTGCGAGAATCCTAACAAAATTCCAAGTAGATTTAGAGTAAATCGATTTAAGGATTAACTGGTTGAATTAAAAAATTAAAATATTAACAGAAAAATGAATTTACAGCTGAAACATTTAAACAAATTTTATTTTTATGCGAATCTATATAATAATACGTTTATATTATTTTATGTCCGTAAGTACCTTATCATTTTCACTTTATTTTTAAAGATGGGGTGGCTTAACTGCAGAAGATGCAAAGCAAAAAAGAGTATTTTCATAAATTGTATGTCACTTTTACGTGAAACTTTAATTACATTAGCATTCTGGCTCAGATAAAGTGTAGTATCTGCTCTGTCCAAACATTTTCGGATTTCCAGATTTCGTATATATATATATATATATATATATATATATATATATATATATATATATATTTTTTTTTTTTTTTTTTTTTTTTACATTTTCACCCCAAACAAGGCACATTGCCACTTTGGTGTAGGGGGATACTATCAGGGTCAGCAACTACTGGGGCACTATGTAGGGATTTGGGCAGCAAGATGTCGGTTCACGTTGCACTTGAACTTCTGCATGTCAGTACAGTTAGGGAAGCAGGATCCTGGAATGGAATTCAAGATTCTAGCGGTTCTGTGGAAGAAACTACTGGAGTAGAAAGATCTTTTACATCTAGGGATCTCTATTGTGTGGGGTGGGATTTAGCTGCCTTTCGGGTTTGTCGAGGGTGTCTGCGTTGTGGGGGCACAAGTGTCTGCAGTTCGTCAGAGCATTCACCATTAAAATACTTGTAGAACAGGCAGATGGATGCAACGTTTCGTCGATGGGACAGAGGCTGAAGCTTAGATGCCAGTTCAGGGCCTATCAGATTGGCGACTCTTTTTTTAACCTTGTCTAGGAGCGAGAGACTAGTAGTAGACGCACCAGCCCAGATGTGACAACAATACTCCATACATGGGCGAATGGTGGCCTTATAGGGATACAGGATACTTTCAGGTGTCGGTAGTTTTCTAGCACGGTAGAGAGAGCCTATCTTTTTCGCAGTGGCCCTGGCAATGTTTTCAATATAATTGTTCCAGCTCATGTTTCCTGTGAACGTTAGGCCAAGGAGTTTGAAAGATGTACTCTCAG
>NC_136503.1:12224849-12244849 GCF_053919585.1 Euprymna scolopes | reverse complement strand
ATAATTGGAACAGAGTGTACCGAAACCGCTGTTTCAGGTGACAGAGAGACCAACTGACATAGCCTTTTATTGGGATACGTTGGCGGATTTCAAATAAGATACACCCATTGAATCTGCACATTTCGCCATGAAAATGGTATTTCTATTCAAACCGTGACGCATCGACCGACGGGCTTAAGTATCTATACGACGATGGCTCCTCCACGCCACCAGGCGGACGAATATTAGCATTTCTTTATAGATAAACCAATTTCCCTAGTTTGATAGTTTACATAATGGCCAAGATTTATCTCTAAAAGAAACACAATTATTACATATTATCTACCATCTACGGTTCGTCAGGCGTTAAAGCTGTCCAATGATAGAGCGTATAATTTGATTATCTACAGAAATACTGTTAATGTTTAACTAACGGGGCATTCGGAAATTCCACAGCGGACTCTTTCATACATAATATATTGATGTTGGCATTGTGTTGATGTTCAGCGTAAATGGAGACGGCCTGATATTATTGTAGCTCTTTTGTTAAAACTGCAAAAGTATTTATCTAAGCTAGCCGGAAGGGCCAGCGTAGCCCAGTTGTAAGATACGCTTAAATATATTTTAATTTATGCAGATTTCGTATATATTATTATAGAGTCAATTTTTTATGGATTTTTATATGTTATAAAGTTGTGATTTCAAAAATAAAAGAAATATATCCATATGATTTTGGGTGCATCAGCTTGAATCGAAACCAAAACTTATGAAGAAAAAACAAAGTATATATATATATATATATATATATATATATATATATATATATATATATATATATATATATATATATATATATATAACTTGAGTTCCTTCAGTTATAATCGAAACCGAAAATTATTTATTACAAGAAATGGAAGGTCATAACAATTAAAAGACAGTCACTCAGAAGAAAAAAGATGTGAGCGTTATACACAAAATAGCACACACGCTGTCGTATTAATACATAAAAGTTATATACGATATAATCATGCTGATACACAGGTTCTCGTTAGATCACCGAAGTTAAGCAACGTTAAGCCTGGCTAGTACCAGATGGGTGACTATTTAGAAATTCTAGGCGATATATGTGCCCTCCGCTTATCTCGGTATTGTTTCGAGTTGTCCTGAACATCGACTTGCCATTGGTATTTAACAATGCCGATTCGGGAGAAGTGTGGCTAAAGATTGCGCAATTCTTGCCACAAAAAAAATTCAACGCACAGGCACCCTTAAAGTGAGTATTAATAGTCTGTCAAAACTGAATGAAGCTACCATATATATTAGTGTTGGGACGATTAATTGGACAAATTCGAACTTTTGGGGCATCGGAATTGGTATTGGAATCGGGAAAAAATGGGCATATTTTCCGATGCTAAAAACGATTTTTAAGTGTTTTTATTTGCTTTTATATAAAACTTTTTTCCATTGCTCGTACTAATTATCAAATAATAAATATTTGTTGATTTTAAATCACCAGTAAAGCTAAAATCTATAGATCGCTTCTGCACCACCATTCTCGTACAGACGAGTGCATTATATATTTGCAAATTTGTCATGTGTTTTGTAGTTATTTGAAAATTAAAAAGAAAATCTCTATAGTTAAATGAGAAATTTTATAAGAATTGGAATCCGTAATTGTATCGGAATTGGAAAAATATTGGAATCGTCTCATCATATATATCAGGAAAATTGTGTGCCCACTTTTTTTGAGAAAGTGAGTAGGTTTCTCGCTGCTACGTGACTTACGCGTTGTTGTTTGTTTGTTTGTTTCTTTTTTCAAGCAATCGATTATAATTATTTATTGGATGAGAAATGCAATAGCGTAAAATATTAAGCATTAATTTCGAAAAAAAAAAACCATCGTATTTAAAAAGACTTCTTGTCTAGATTTTCTTCTATATTAAAAAAAGAAATTTAATCTGTATAGTGTACGTATCCGTGATGAAGCGCAAATATCCTATTCTAAAATTGATTGAATAAGAAAATAAAATGTTATGAATAACAGAGGGATAAATGTTTTGCACTGAATAAGGCAGAAGAGGCTAAGGCAATAGATATATTTAAGGCCTTTCTGCCTGTTATACAAGTATTTTAATGGTGAATGCTCTGACGAACTGCAAGCACTTGTGTCCCAATGACGTAAATATCCTCGACAAACCCGACAAGCAGCTAACTCCCACCCCTTCACAGTAGAGATCCCTAGATGTAAGAAAGCTTTCTACTCCAGTAGTTTCTTCCCCAGAACCGCTAGACTTTGGAATTCCATTCCAGGTCCCTGCTTCACCAACTGTACTGACATGCAGAAGTTCAAGTGTAACGTGAACCGACATCTTGCTGCCCAACTCCCTACATAGTACCCCAGTAGCTGTTTTCCCTGATAATAGCCCTTACATCAAAGTGGCAATGTGCCTTGTTTGGGGTGAAAATGTAATAATAAAAAAAGAGTTTAGCCTGAAGATTTTCTCTTGAAAATAAAATCATATAATATTACTAAACGAATACTAAAATCAAATCCTTCTTAGACAATCTAAAAATCTAGGCGGTCCTCGATGTTTACTACGTAAAAAAAACAACACAATATAAATGCGGGTGAATCAAAAGCGTCGATCATTTAATCTTATATTCATAAATGACCTACTTGATAAAATTGTTTCCGAGATGAGTATATTTGCTGATGACGCCACGCTCTATAACAGACACAAGAAGAGAACGAATCAACACATATCCAAGGCAATGGCTGAAATCTTAAATCTTTTTTGTATGAACAATTACAAAAAACTTTCTGAACCACTGATTGCCAGGACAAATAATACGCTACCTGAAAGCTTTTCGTACAAACTCCGATTTAACACTCGTAGTCAACATGAATTGGGACAAATACATTGACGACATTTCCAGGGTTAGGATTGAGGTTAGAAAGTTGCTCATCCTATATCTCTACAAGGCCACCATTCGCCCATGCATGGAGTATTGCAGCTACATATTAGCTGGTGCATCCGTCACTAGTTTCTCACTTTTAGACAGGGTTCAAAAAAGTATTTAATCTAAGAGGTCAGGCCCTATGAATCGAACTTCAATCTCTGCCCCATCGCCGAGATGCTCCATCTCTATGCCTGTTTTACAAGTATTTTAATGGAATGTGCTCTGACGAAAACAAGGCACTTATACCCTCTCGACGTATATACCCCCGACTAACCCAACAAGCAGCAAAAGTCCGCCCCTTAACTGTAGAGATCTCTAGATGTCGAAAAGCTTTCTCTTCTAATATTTTCATACCTCGAACTGATAGACTTTGGAATTCTCTCTCAGACCCCTCTTTCTCTGATTGTACTGGCATGCAGAAGTTCAAGTGCAGCGTAAGCACATCTCGCCACTCAACTCCTTATAAAGAATCCCTGTAGTTTGGGTCCCAAATAGTAGCCCCTTATGTCCAAATGGCACTGTGCCTTGTTTGGGGTGAATAAACAGAAAACAAAAATACTTCATTTTATTTGGAATACATTTTTTAACGTGAATTCACATTTTTTTTTATTATATGAATTTTTTTTAATTATATGAAATTTTTTTTAATTATATGAAATTTTTTTTAATTATATGAATTTTTTTTTAATTATATGAATTTTTTTTTA
Source organism: Euprymna scolopes (assembly GCF_053919585.1). Lineage (NCBI taxonomy): Eukaryota > Metazoa > Mollusca > Cephalopoda > Sepiida > Sepiolidae > Euprymna > Euprymna scolopes. Next base: position 12,241,202 of record NC_136503.1, on the reverse strand, counting down.
ATTATATGAATTTTTTTTAATTATATGAAATATTTTTTAATTATATGAATTTTTTTTAATTATATGAATTTTTTTTAATTATATGAAATTTTTTTTAATTACATGAATTTTTTTTATTATATGATATTTTTTTTATTATATGAACTTTTTTTAATTATATGAATTTTTTTTTAATTATATGAAATTTTTTTTAATTATATGAAATTTTTTTTATTATATGAACTTTTTTTAATTATATGAAATTTTTTTTAATTATATGAATTTCTTTTTAATTATATGAAATTTTTTTTAATTATATGAAATTTTTTTTTAATTATATGAAATTTTTTTTAATTATATGAAATTTTTTTAATTATATGAAATTTTTTTTATTTATATGAAATTTTTTTTAATTATATGAATTTTATTTTAATTATATGAAATTTTTTTAATTATATGAAATTTTTTTTTTATATGAAATTTTTTTTAATTATATGAAATTTTTTTTAATTATATGAAATTTTTTTTAATTATATGAAATTTTTTTTAATTATATGAATTTTTTTATATTTATATGAATTTTTTTTTAATTATATGAAATTTTTTTTAATTATATGAAATTTTTTTTAATTATATGAAATTGTTTTTAATTATATGAAATTTTTTTATTATTGTATGAAATTTTTTTTAATTAAATGAATTTTTTTTTAATTGAATGAATTTTTTTAATTATATGAAATTTTTATATATATGAAGACAAAATCATTTTTTTAATTATATGAAGACAAAATAATTTTTTTAATTATATGAAGACAAAGTAATTTTTTTTAATTATATGAAGACAAAATAATTTTTTTAATTATATGAAGACAAAATAATTTTTTTTTAATCATATGAAGACAAAATAATTTTTTTTTTTAATTATATGAAGACAAAATATTTTTTTTTTAATTATATGAAGACAAAATAATTTTTTTAATTATATATAGACAAAATAATTTAATTACGATTTTAAATCGATAAATATACATTAACGGTTCTTTGGAACGATAATCAAAAGTGCATTTGAGAAGTTTTATACCGCCACAAGCAGAAGGTCCCGGCGGATAAAATCAACAGTAAGGGGCGCTTCCGAAATGAATGGTCCCGTTTAGAACACAATTGCACCATGAGACTTTATTTGGATTTTTAAACTTTAATTCAAGCGTTTATATAAAATAGTTTTATAAAATCAACTGCTAGATTTTCTACAGTGCAATGTAGACTACAGTGTACTATGAACTAAGTTACTGCCGGGAGGCATGTGAAGCTTCCTTCCTATGCACCGCTATGGGTCCTCAACTAGAGCAGGCAATCAATCGATTTGATTGAAATATAGGCGAACTAATCAATTTCTATAAAAATAAAAGTATGGCGCGGAACATTCATTGATTCTCATTCAATCTCAGGCAACGGCCGAACTCCTTGCCAGTTAATACACGTTGTATATATATATATATTATATACATATATATATATATATATATTATATATATATTATATACATATTATATATATTATATATATTACATATATATATAATATGTATATATATTATATATATTATATATATTATATATATATTATATATATTATATATATATTATATATATAGAATATGTATATATATTATAAATATTATATATATATTATATATATTATATATATGTTATATATATATTATATATATTATATATATATTATATGTATATATATTATATATATTATATATATATTATATATATATATTATATGTATATATATATATTATATATATTATATGTATATATACATTATATATATTATATGTATATATATTATATATATTATATATATATTATATATATTATATATATTATATATATAACATATATATTATATATATGTTATATATATTATATATTATATATATATTATATATATAATATATATTATATATATTACATATATTATATATATATTATATATATATTATATATAATATATATAATATATATATATATATTATATATATAATATATATAATATATATTTATTATATATATTATATATATATAATATATATATATATTATATATATATTATATATAATATTATATATATAATATTATATATATATTATATATATCATATATAATATATATAATATATATAATATATATATAATATATACATATATATAATATATATACTATATAATATATATATATAATATATATATAATATATATAAAATATATATAATATATATACTATATATAATATATATAATATATATATAATATATATAATATATATAATATATATAATACATAATATATATATAATATATATAATATATATAATATATATACAATATATATAATAATATATATAATATATATATAATATATATATAATATATATATAATATATATAATATATAATATATATATAATATATACATAATATATAAATATAATATATATAATATATAAATATAATATATATAATATATATATAATATATAATATATATATATATAATATATATAATATGTATATAATATATATAATATACAATATATATATATATAGTAATTTATAAAATATATATGGCGATTAAGCTACACTGAATATTCTGCGTTTCATCCAACTATAGGATTCGTCAGGCTTATGCGCGAATTCTGTCGTTGCTTCTTGTTTTATATATGTTTAGGATTTCTAGTTGGCCAATCAGCTTTCCAGTCTCCAACGCGCCCCTTCCTATCAGCCAATGGGCATGCATTTTATCAAACAAAGGATCTGTTTTAGAACTAGGTTAGTGGTTTTAGGTGGCCGTTCTCCTTTTTTTTTATATACATATAAATATATTTTTTTTTATACATATAAATATATCAGAAAGCTGATTGGCCAACTAGAAATCCTCAACATATATAAAACATATATAAATATATCAGAAAGCTGATTGGCCAACTAGAAATACTCAACATATATAAAACAACATATATAAAAACAAGAAGCAACGACAGAATTCGCGCATAACCCTGACGAATCCTATAGTTGGATGAAACGCAGAATATTCAGTGTAGCTTAATCGCCATATATATTTTATAAATTACTAACTAGCTCTACCTACGTATTGAGCACTTTTGAAGTAAATACTTGGAATTTGCGCATAAATCTATACTTTCGTATATTAGATTTATGTGAATAAATGAAGTAGTTATACTTAGCTCCTAAAACAGTCGAGCATTTTCAAAAGAATTTATTTCACCACATTAAAAATAGATATGGAAAGAGTTAATTTCGAAACATCGCTAAAAAACATCCCCACACCCAGCAAGCATAGCTATATTATTAAATTAATCCAAAAAACAGATGAACTAATACGCCGAATGCGATGGCGAGCAAATTTCTTCCTTAAAAATGAAAACGTAAACAAAAAAGAATCCTATGGTTTTAAAACCCTTAAAAATGCAAAAACAGTAGACCTTTTGATAAACTTTGAAAATGACCTTTTAAACGTAATTAAAAACCTAGAATTCTACAATCAACCTAACAATTTCCAACGGAAACTACACAAAATAGTTAGAAACATAAACAACTCTAATAAAATCTTTGTAAAAGCAGATAAAACAAGAAACTTTTATAAAATAGATAAGCAAGAATATAACAAACTAATCACAGAAAACATTACAAAAAACTAAAAAAAAACTAGACACAAACAAATGCGATTACATAGATATAATAAATACTGAAAGTAAACAAATTACCGATAAACTAAAAATTAGCGATAAACTTGGCAAATTGAAACCTAGAGAGTCATACATTCTGCTTAAAGACCACAAATGGGACTTTAATAATAATCCCAGCACCCGCCTGATAAACCCAACTAAACCAGAAATAGGTAGAATTAGCAAAACTATACTTTCTAGAGTAAACAAACAAATCAAACAGGACCTAGAACTAAACCAGTGGGCAAATACTACCGAAGCAATCACCTGGTTTAAAAATATAGAAAACAAAGATAAATGTACGTTCATATAGTTTGACATCATAGACTTTTATCCCTCGATATCCGAAGAACTTTTTAACATTGCCCTAGAATTTGCCGAGGTATACACTGATATATCCTCAGAAGAAATCAACATAATTAAAAAATGTAGAAAATCAGTTCTAATAAATAACAATAACCAATGGATAAAAACTAAAATGAAAAATTCATTCGATTTGGCGATGGGTGCCAGAGACTCTGCAGAGGCATCAGATCTTGTGGGATTATTCATTCTATATACTCTCACAAGCATATTCGATACTACGGATATCGGCCTATATAGAGATGACGGACTAGCTATAATAAAAAACTCCAACAAAGTCAAGGGAGAAAATTTTAAGAAAATCATACACAAAGAAATGAAAAAATTAGGCCTAAAAGCGGACATATCAGCTAACATAAAAATAACAAACTTCCTGGACGTCACGTTAAACTTAGATAAAAACACATATGAACCATACTTAAAAGATAACGCTACTCCAATTTACGTAAACCCTAAGTCCAACCACCCACCATCAATTATAAAACATATTCCTAACTCGATCGTAAGTAAACTCAGTAATAACTCAAGCGATGAAAATGCATTTAACAGGTCATCCAATATTTACGAAACACCCCTAAAAATAGTGGATACAAAAATATCGATATCAAATATAAGCAACAAAACACCAACAACTATAATAAAATTAAAAACAGAAGAAAAAGAACTATAATTTGGTATACGGCCCCATACAATCAAATGTTAAAAACAAAACTTGGCAAGAAATTTCTAGATCTTATTGAAAAACACTTTCCCGTAACCAACCCCTTACACAAAATCTTCAATAAAAATACCTTGAAGTTATCTTACAGTTGTTGCGAAAATTTAGAGATGATAATTAAGGCACATAATAACAAAATACTAAACGAAAACAATGTAAACAACAACAAAATAAACAATAAAAAAAGTAGACACCATGACAGAAATAAAACCAACACTAGCAGAAATAATAATAATAATAATAATAATAATAATAATAATAATAATAATAATAATAACAAACCAACCCCGGACAAGAACAACCATACCATAAATAAAAATACTAATAACGAACAAGATAAATGCAATTGTAGACACCGCACACTTTGCCCAGTCCAAAATAAATGTCTAACAAAAAGCGTAGTTTATCAAGCAACAATATTTGCGAAAGAAAACCCGAATAACAAGAAATATTACATAGGCATGACTTCCTTAGATTTCAAAACCCGATACTATTACCACAAAAGCACATTCAAAAATAAAAAACACCGTATAAAAACAACACTAGCGAATAAATACTGGGAACTCAAAGAAAGCGGACATTCGCCGGTAGTCGAATGGAAAATAATGAGACAAGCTACCACATGCAGACATTTAGACGACCCATGTAAATTATGCCTCCATGAAAAATTTTCTATCCTGTACTTTAAAGAACCTAAAAATCTATTAAACTGTAGGCGGGAAATAGCAAACAACTGTGTTCACAAAATAAAACTTACTCTAGGATAGCGATACAAAATAGCTCTAAAACTAACAATAACAATAGAAAACAAACAAATAAATAAATTAAATAACCATGAATATACATAAACGATCACACACACACATATATATATGTGCATTATTGTGTACACATAGGTATATTTATATGTATAAAAAAATAAATAAATAAATAAATAAAAGGAGAACGGCCACCTAAAACCCCTAACCTAGTTCTAAAACAGATCCTTTGTTTGATAAAATGCATGCCCATTGGCTGATAGGAAGGGGCGCGGTGGAGACTGGAAAGCTGATTGGCCAACTAGAAATCCTCAACATATATAAAAACAAGAAGCAACGACAGAATTCGCGCATAAGCCTGACGAATCCTATAGTTGGATGAAACGCAGAATATTCAGTGTAGCTTAATCGCCATATATATTTTATAAATTACTAACTAGCTCTACCTACGTATTGAGTACTTTTGAAGTAAATACTTGGAATTTGCGCATAAATCTATACTTTCGTATATTAGATTTATGTGAATAAATGAAGTAGTTATATAATATATATATATATATATATATATATATTATATATATAAATATATATATATATATTACTAGTGTATCACTGCTTGCCGCGATTCAAAGACAATTCGATGCCCTCGTTGGACGATATTATATGTGTGTGTATATTAGTGATTGGATGATTCCATTATTTTCCCCGATTCCAATACAATTATATATTCCGATTCTTTCGTAATTTCTAAATATTTAATTATAAAGTCGTTATTGTTTCTCGATTACCGTAAAAACACATTAAGTGTGAAGATATTTTCTCGAACGTAAAAAACGCATTTGTGAAAGGGATATTTAGATTTTAGTTTAACTAGTAGTTATAATCAATAAATATTTATTATTTAAATATTACTACCAGCAGAGGGAAGATTTTGGTTTTAAAAAATCAAATAAATATAATTAAAGGAATCGTTATTGGCATCGGAAATTAGGCACAATCTTTTCCGATTCCGATCCTCCCAAAAGTTTTGATGTTTCCCATTCCTGATTCCAATATATCGTCCAACACTAATATATATATATATATATATATATATATATATATATATATATATATATATATATATATATATATATATAATTATTACAGTCTCTTTTTTAATAAAATCCAAGAGTTGTTAAGATTAAAGTTAGGAAATATTTTTTACACATTTCAAAATTCAAAACCCAAAAAATGTGTTAGACATTTGATGTAGTTTTCTATTGCAGCCAACACCAAACCTCGGCGCGTTATCTTGCCAGACTACATTTTATTCAATCCGTTTGACCTTTCGAAATCGATAAAAACAAACACCCGGAATAGGCACGTGCAATAGGAATATTTGGTAGGCAGGAATTATAATGACGCCCACGCCTTTTTGATAAAAGATATTGGAAGTATCAATAATAGCTCCGAGTCAGCCGCGAAGTAGAACTTGAGCATTTTCTATAGATAAAATAACAAACATAAACATATTTTATAGATCTGCGGTTTCTGTGGTGGACATAATTTATCTCACATAGAAACATAATTATCACCATTATCTACCAAATATTGTTCCAGTGGTACAGCTTTTGAATGGTTGGACGAAGAATGTTAATATCCGCATTAATCATGTAAATGCCGCAATGATTTTCTGCTTTTTATTTAAATCCTAATTTACTGAGTGCATTGTTCAAGTTTTTCGTCTGGTCGGTTGTTAGGTCTTAAAGAAACGTCTAACGTTATTTATTTGGGCCGAGATTTTTTTTTTTTTTTTACTGACTATAATAATATTGTTTTCGCGACTTCTCTATTTTCTTCTGTGACCTATTTTTTTTTTTTTTTATACACGAGTCTTTCTTAATTCAGGGCATCATACTAAAATGGTTTAGGCATGTTTGGATTAAGGTAATTTACGCCACATAAATAAACACCCCAAACCATCCTTTCCAGTTTTTTTTCTACGTTTTTACTATTATTTTCCACGCAAACAATAACAAAAACATCATTGAGCAAGGTATTTCTTTCAAATCCACATCCATACTTTTATTATCTAAAAATTAATTCTCTTCACTCTTTTTTTTTTTTAAACATGATCCTGAAGATAATGTTAAATCTTGTTTTTTAGGTGAGAAATACAAGATTTATTGGTTTATCATGAAAACTGAGTTAATGTTTTAAAACCTAATGGAAAATGACTTGTAAGTTGAAAATACTCGACGTTTTTCATACTCAAATCTTGTCCAACTTTTAGTAATGATGTAGAGTAGACCCAACCTGACCTCAACCATAAAAAATGTTGCAAGTTTTTGTGGTTGTGGTATTTTGGCGTTATATTGAATAGCATAGTGTTTGTGGCGGTTAATACCTCATTGAACATCGATCATATTCTCATAGTGAATAAAATAAAATACGTATTAGATACGTTTGAAGCCATAAAAAACGCATCAATACGAAAATAAACAGATATTTATTTTTGTTTGAAATTTATAAATATATTTCGAAGTTACATTTCATCCTCGGTATTTTTTCTTTTCTTTTTTTTCTTCCATGTTGTTGTTGGAGCAGAGAATCAGTAAATAGAAATACGTTTATTGTTTTTCACGGTTGTATTTTCGAATGTCGGAACAGCACACCGGTCACGCGGTATTCACGTTAGGGGTATGTGTTCCTTGATAGAAGCGTTGATTGAGTGTAAATAAAATAAAATACGTATTAGATACGTTTGAAGCCAAAAACAAGGCATTATTACAAAAATAAACAGATATTTATTTTTGTTGTGAATTTATAAATATATTTCGAAGTTCCGACATTTGAAAATACTACCTTGAAAAACAACAAACGGACTTCTATTTACTGATTCTCTGCTCCAACAACAACATGGACAAAAAGAAAAAGAAAAAATACTGAGGTTGAAGTGAAACTTCGAAATACATTTATAAATTTCAAACAAAAATAAATATCTCTTTATTTTCGTAATAAAGCATTTTTTTACTTTAAACGTATCTAATACGTATTTTACTTTATTCAAACTCGACGCTTCTATCAAGGAACACATACCCCTAACGTTATTGTTATATTATTTCTTTCCATGCAACGCATATCCACAACTCTCACTGATCAGGTTCCACTTTTATACATCACACTGGGCACGCATGTCTGATAGACTCTTTCTAATTCTCAACGGAAGCACCTGTTGGGGAACTATGCAGTTATTGTTGAGTTGGCATTGCTCCCAGATCCCCTCCGATTCAGTGGTAACTATTAGAATTATACTCATGCGTTAAATAAAATCTATTGTTTGTAAACTATTTTATTTACAAACTATGTCGATACGGATTCTCTTTAGATAATTATCCCTGAATCGAGCAGTAGTAGGTGCGTGGCAGACGCGTTTCAGGCGTAAAACAGCATCAACCGAAATTTATGTATGCTTTTCGATGATTGTTTTTCACCCCGAACACTAACTCGTGGTCTCCACGATACGAAACAAAAGATTATGATAGTTGCTTTCATCTCATTAGAAGAAAGGTGAACTTCTTCGTCCATGTCCCTGCATCGTGCGACAGCCTGCCAGACGTGGTGACGATGTTTAGCCTATCCAGCATTAAGGTTGTATTGGACAAAACGTTTACAAGTTATATAAATGTACATATCTTCAAACTGTGCTTTTTACATGTCTTCTATTTTATTAGTTCGGCCAATTAATGTGATTTCAAATCAAATCAATTTATAAATATTTTAAAATATTAAGAACTTTGAACGTAGGACAATTAAGAAATTGGCTAAAATCAGAATTAAATGACCTACAAAAGAGGCGGGAGAACAAAGCGAGAAAATCCAGCCTATGCAAACCAAGATGTTTTTATTTCGTGCGAGAATTTTGTCTTTGTTGTTGAGGCATCTGTCTTTCTCGCATTTTTGTCTCTTTTTTTTTGTTGTCTTTATTTCTTCTTTGGGTTCAAATATTCATTCGATACGAGTTTCTTTTGCTTATCATTTCTTTCTTTAATTCTTTCTTTTCTATTTTTTCTTTGATTCCATAGATTTCAATCTGTATTTAACACAAGTCTTTCTTTCGTTTATTTTAGTTCTTTTTTCTTTCTTTACATCTCTGTCCTCTGTCTTTCTGCTTTTCTTTTTCTTTTTTGTGTTCCAATTATTCTTTTTTAACACAAGTCTTTCTTTTACTTATTTATATTTTGTTTTTTCTTTTTTGTTTTTTTGTTTTTTTTTTACATCTCTGGTTTTATTCTTTCTACTGCCCTTTGTGTTTCTTCTTTCCTTAACACAAATATTTATTTCCTTACTTTATTTACCTCTTTACTTCTACCTTTTGCTATAAACATTCTTCTTCATTTATTTTCTCATTTTTCTGTCTTTGGTTCAGGTGTTCTTTATTTCAAACTTTCATTCTTTAGTTCAATACTTTTTCATTGTTTTTCTTTGTTTACGAAACGTTACTTTCTTTCCATTTCCTATAAGAACTGAACATAAATTCTTCTAGATCTTTTGAAATGAAAAAAAATGTTAATCTGAGAGCAACTCAATTTGAAAATCCGGTTGTTGTTTACGCTTCAGAAATTGTGGCGTTTCGTTTACATCAATTACGCTGTTGCGCTAAATCCGTTTCGTTCGGATTCCATCATAATTGGAGTGCCAAATCTACAGTGTTCTCTCTCTCTCTCTCTCTCTCTCTCTCTCTCTCTCTCTCTCTCTCTCTCTCTCTCTCTCTCTCTCTCTCTCTCTCTCTCTCTCTCGTTAGGTAACTATTTTCTTTTATATCTTTTTAATACAAATAATTTGCACTTGTTGGAAACACTTTCGATTTTAGCTTCCCTACTAGAATTGAAGAGAGATATATCTTCTGCTTTCAATCAGAAGAAATGAAGTGTTTTGTTTTGCTTTTTCCTCGATTACCATTCCTTGTTGATATTTTTTGGATGACCATTGATAATCTATATATTAATATGATAACGTGTTATTTATTTTGTGTGCTACGCTTATATCCGAGTGACTGTTGTTTAGTTGAACATACCTTCAGTGTGTTCAATTATGAACTAATTTGTATCGATTGTATTTGATTGACTCTTGATGCTCAACGATGAATCCAGTGTTGGCACGATGTGATGGTGAACGATGAAAATTCTAATTCCAAAACTTAAGAGCGATAGAGAGATGGATCAATCGACGAACGGGGAGTCTGTTAAAGAAATACATGCATGTATCTTGGAATGGTATTCAAATCTAAGCGTGACAGACCGACGATAATTATATATATATATATATATATATATATATATATATATATATATATATATATATATCGGTATATTATATATATATATATTCATGCAACGTCTTTGATTTGATTTTTTTCTCTAAAAAACAAATACCTAAGCGTGATAGAGCGATTGACAGACATATGCGGTCCTGGATATGACCTTAAATTATATCCAGTGGTGAGGCCCCAGCTTGCGGGCTTTGGGGAGTGTGAAGCCACCCTTTAATTGCCATTGCTCCCAGGTCCACTCTGACCCGGAGTTGTAGTACCTGTTAAGGCCCCAACTATGGGTTAAATAGTAACCGACTTGAAAACAACAAATATATTCTATTAAAAAATTTTTTCTTCAAAATCTTTGGATTCAGCATTAAATAACCCGAAAAGGGTTGATATGCCGTAAAACAACCAACCAACCAACCAACCAACCAACCAACCAACCAACCAACAGACATATGCTATTATAAAGATGTGTATACGCATTTAAAAGGAGTTTCTATGCGATCTGTACGCTTAGCTATGAAAAGCTTATGCTAAACGTAATCTTGACAGACGAACTGACGGATCGATTGATGAGCTACTTCTTACAGAGATGAAGGACGCAAGTGAAATGCTATTTCATAGATAAGCGTGACAGACAAATGGGCAGATGTCCTTAGAGATATGCATACATAATTTTAGGATCAGATGTCCTATTTAAACCTGTGTAACGAAACTGATATTTCAAACTGAATCATGGCCGACGAACTGATCATTTTTTCTTCTTTCTGTATGAAATTAATATAAATATATATTATATAATTGGAATTCATTATTGAGATGAGTATTATTTATTAATTTTATTTATTGTGGTGACGGCTAGGGGAATAGTTGGCGGAAACGTCCTGAAACAACTACAAAAGGTGAGCATAATAGTCTGCAATAAATAAAATTGATGAATATAAATTTATTTGGATTTTTTTAATAGAAATAATGTCAATATGAGACAAACTCTGATTAAGAATACGTATATGTTTATATTTGGTAAACATGGCTTATGATATCATGATAAACTCATTTATTTTATCTGCCAATTGGGTTTCTGAGTCTACATTTGATTTATTTGTCGTTGATTTTATTTTTTCTCTAAAAAACAAATAGCAAACGTTTCTTGTTATGTTGTAATTATTGTAATTAATTATTCACGTTCATCTAATCTTTATTTCTTTTTTTCTACTACGCTTAAAACCGTCTGATTGGTTTTATTAACTAATTCTACTTACCCAATGTTGTTGATATATGCAAGATCTTTTACAACTATGTGTATATATTTAGCTTCTCTAATCCAATTCATTCGATGATTTACTTAAAACAAATAGCGCAGATGAATTATTTTTTGATGGTAACAATGCTATAGATGAAATCCAGATAATATGGACGGTTTGAATATCGTCGGCTAAAACATTTATGTCTATGCGATACTATCCACTGCAATATAACATTTCACTCTTTCTTTATCTATATATATATATAAAAGCGAAAATGTATGTTCGCTTTTTGTGTATGTCAAAGAAAGTTTTTTTTTCAGAGAAGCGGTCGGTCGGTTCACAACTTTTTAAAACTTTTTATATCACATGTAAATCGTAATATCTCACAGTTAACAACGGAGCTCGCCTGTCTATTTAATTTGCTCGACTTCGGGAAGATAAATATTCAACAGTTTTCGCTCTCCGCATGTAGGTTAGGCCTTTTCCTATAATGTTTCCCCCTACCCCCAACGTCTTGGGGGAAAAAAAGCATTCCCGCACTAAATGAAATGCTACCCCGCAGTCAAAAGTTGACCTCATTAAGTCATTAAAACGTGCACGTGCTAATTTAAGTAATTAAATAAATTCAAACGCGTTTCCGTTAGCATCTCGCGGTGGCCCAATGGTTAAAACCGTCGCACACGTTTTTTTTTTTTTCACACTTTAATTTTCAACTTTGCCTCAAGGGTTCGAGTTCGATCCTCATACTTACCTACCAAAACATTTTTTTTATTTTAACCCCCCCCCCGGAGTTTTCACACACACCTCCAAACACCCGGGCAACGCCGGGTACCCATCGCTAGTCTATATGGAAAATAAATCTACAAGTAAAGATACAACGTGTGACAGAACGACATAAAATTAGCAAAAAACAAGTTTGTCTTTAAATATCATAATTAAAACTTTACTTAGATCGATCGTTTTACTACAACCTATCTGTTTGATTGTCCGTGATTAAAGCAAGGGGGTATAATTATTGTTCGAGAAATGTAAACAACTGAAAATAAATAAGTACTAATACAGTATCAAACCTGTGACTGGTAGATTATTTCTAAAAAAAAAAAAACGCATTGCTAAAATTAGCGATAAGTCAAATGCGTTACGGAAGTTTATTATCGCACAATCAAATTACGTAATTTAACGATCTACCCATCGAATTTTGAAATTTTACGATCACACAATCGAATTATGAAAATTAAAAATCACACATTCGAATTATGAAAATTAACAATCACACAATCCAATTAAAAAAATTAACAATCACACAATCCAATTACGAAAATTAACAATCACACAATCCAATTACGAATATTAATAATCACACAATCCAATTACAAAAATTAACAATCACACAATCCAATTACGAAAATGTACAATCACACAATCCAATTACAAAAATTAACAATCACACAATCCAATTACAAAAATTAATAATCACACAATCCAATTACAAAAATTCACAATCACACAATCCAATTACGAAAATTTACAATCACACAATTCAATTAAAAAAATTGACAATCACGCAATCGAATTACGAAAATAAACAATCACACAGTCCAATTATGACAATTAATGACCAGACAATCCAATTACGAAAAGTAACGATCACAACCAAAATATAAAATTTTATGAAAACCCGAACACATAACAAAGATTAATAAACGATAACAGAATTACGAAAATTAGCAATCACACAAACGCATTAACGAAGGCACAAACAATTTATTAAAATTTACGAAAATAAACGATTTACGAAAATGAAAAATTAAACAAGCAAATTGCGTAAATTAACTATAACAAAAGAATATTACGAAAATTAACGATCGCACAAGGGTTTCCGAAAATTAACGAACTTACAAGCGCATTAGGAAAATTTGCCAACATACAAACGCAGTACGGAAATTTTTTTTTTTTTTTATTATTATTCAATTTTCACCCCAAACAAGGCACAGTGCCACTTTGAAGCAGGGGGCTACTATTAGGGACTTAATTAGCGGGGTCATTATGAAGGGAGATGAGTAGAAAGATGTTTGTTAACATTACACTTGAACTTCTGCATATCATTGCAGTTGGGAAAGCAAAATCCCGGAAGGGAGTTCCAAAGACCCGCAGTTCTGGGGAAGAAACTATTGGAGTAAAAGGTTTTCTTGCACCTAGGGATCTCCACTGTAAAGGGATGAGACTTAGTAGCTTGTCGGGTTTGTCGGGGGTAGTTACGTCGGGGAGGTACAAGTGTTTGCAGTTCGTCAGAGCATTCACCATTAAAGTATTTGTAGAACAGGCAGAGGGATGCAACATCTCGTCGATGGGACAGAAGCTGAAGCCTAGATGATAGTTCAGGATCTATCAGGTTGGCGACTCTCTTTTGAACCCTGTCCAGGAGCGAGAGACAAGCAGCAGATGCACCAGCCCTGATGTGACAACAGTACTCCATACATGGGCGAATGGTGGCCTTATAGAGGTATAGGATACTGTCAGGCGTAAGTAGTTTTCTAGCACGGTAGAGGGAGCCAACCTTCCTTGCAGCAGCCTTGGCAATGCTCTCAATGTATCTATTCCAGTTCATATTCCCTGTAAACGTTAGGCCGAGGAGTTTAAAAGAAGTACTTTCAGCGACGACATAAATGCATTAGGGAAATTAACAATACGACAAACGATAAAAGTACACGATCTCAAAGTGATGTTTGTGAATTTGCATACGTAAAAGAAACATATGCAAACAGTTGCTGCCATCAATTTAGATGAGATAGTCACTCTCAATCATTGATAGCAGTAGTATTACATACTACAAAGAAGGTAGCCTTTTCACAAGGGCAATAATGTGCAAATGTATATTTCGCAAATTATAAAATTGATATGTAGCCCTATGAGATGAAATCCTACCGGGCTGTGCACTGTGTTATTAGGTATTTTACCTTGCAGCACTAAAACGGGTTGGCGCCAGAAGTTTATGTGGCTACATAATTTGAATTGATTCCAGCGCAAATAATCAAACTGTACCCTTTTGTCGGAACACTTACTTATAATACTCTTTCTTCTTCCTCCTCTTCTTTTTCTTTTACACATTCCACGTGTTGTTTCCTTGTTTGTTGCAACCAAATGTTACGAATAACCTCTTATAAAACATGTCTTTGCTCATCTTTACAGAAAATGTCTAGTACAAAGACTCAGTTGTTTGACACAGCTAACCATGTAAAAATTTGTTTTGTTTTGAATGATAGAATGTAAACTTAACGCAGCTCGAACCGCATATAACAAATTATTTGTCCAAGGGTTAATGATTCGACAAGGGAAGGTAACTCTTGTTCGATTGCTGTAAAAAAACTGTAAAGCGTAAGCTAAAAACATTTTGAGATAAATTGGGTGAATACAATTAAGCAGCTATGGCATTTTTTTTTTACATACACATCTATATACACACATATATATGTATATATGCACATATATATACATACACATCTATATGCACACCTATATATGTATATATCCACATATATATACATATATATGTGTATATATACACATCTATATACATATATATATGTGTATATATACACATCTATATACATATATATGTATATATACACACATTTATATACATATATATGTATATATACACACATTTATATACATATATATGTATATATATACACATCTATATGCATATATATATGTATATATACACATCTATATGCATATATATATGTATATATACACATCTATATGCATATATATATGTATATATACACATCTATATGCATATATATATGTATATATACACATCTATATGTATATATATATATATGTATATATACACATCTATATGCATATATATATATGTATATATACACATCTATATGCATATATATGTATATATACACATCTATATGCATATATATGTATATATACACATCTATATGCATATATATATGTATATATACACATCTATATGCATATATATATATGTATATATACACATCTATATGCATATATATATGTATATATACACATCTATATGCATATATATATATATATATGTATATATACACATCTATATGCATATATATATGTATATATACACATCTGTATACATATATATACACATCTATATACATATATATATGTATATATACACATCTACATACATGTACATTACACATATAAATACATGCATATACACATATAAATACA
>NC_136503.1:12214849-12219849 GCF_053919585.1 Euprymna scolopes | reverse complement strand
TAAACCGGATATGATAAAAAGAAAGCTGCGACGTAATTGTTTTAAATCTAACAATACGTAAATAATGATAATTCAAGTAATGCGAAATGGCATGTGTAACTTTAAATTGAATAAATGATTTATAACAATGCGTGGCGATTGAACGGCCGTAGTGATTTATAGCTGTGGTGTTTGTTTTTTGTATGTTTATGTATAATCCGGAATAATAGAATGTCATCGTTGCAGCCAATGAGAATTGGCGGAATGTTATGAAGGAGAAATCATTATTTTCGAATAGCGAAGTGTAATGGTAGTTGTAAGTGTATGAATGTACAATCCAGTTAATAAGGGTGTCAGGTCGATATAGTTAAAATCATTATAGAAGTACCCGGTCCTGTGTAGGAGAGTGGGAGGACTTTTCAGTTAGAGGGGGGAATATGAGCTGCATCGTCTTTAGATCTTTGCAATCCTAATGATGTCGCTCTTAGAAAATAAGTCAAGATTTTATTATAAGGAATGCGTCAGTAACGGCGTTCAAAAGTTACATAAGATGGTGGGTAAAAGTTTAGACAAAATAAATTTGTATGTGGCATCTGTTATTGCAAACCTACCGTAATTTGGTCTAGAGGGGAATTTCTACAATCAAATTATTATATAGAGATAAATAAAACAAATTTTATTTACAAATATTTGATGATTTTTTATAATTTTAAACGCAAAGGAATGGAATTTCTTTACTTTTCGCATATATTTTATAGTTTGATTGATTGAATTTGAATTTATTTTTTCACTAAAAATAATTTAAAAATAGAAAAAAAATGTGGTTATAGTCCTTTCATCACATCTCACTTGACCGAAAATCAGTTGGGAAATACTACAAAACATGTTTCATGTATGGATTTTTATGCGAACCACTTTATGATCAGAAATAATTCTTTCAATCATCTTCACAGAAGTCAAAATCTCCCAAATATACATCTAATCTTTAATACTATATATTTCTCATGATAAATAATCTTTACTCGCGAATTTGTCATCTTCTTTTCCATTTTGTGATGGTATTTAAAATGTAAACAGACTATAAAATAATTGTAATCCTTTGTTTAAATAGTATTTGCACTTGCGTGATATAACTCTTATAAATATTTCTCTAAGTAGATTATATTTACCTCGTTTTTATTTTGTATAATGTTTTTATATCCTCACTTTTGTGTTGAACATTTTAAGGTTTATATTTGTTGTCTATTGCCGACTTCATTCAAATAAAACATTATATTGTCTCAGAAACGATAGTACACTATTTGGTTGTTGTGTTTAATTCTTTGTTTTCATAAATCATATTAGATTTTCATACTTATGTATGTATGTATGTATGTATGTATGTATGTATGTATGTATGTATGTATGCATGTATCTAGTTGCGCGCTTGTGTAAACAAATGCCTGCGTAGGAGTTTATTTATTCACAAGTAAATATAAAGGCAAACCAACTATTTAGTTGATACACCAACTGTGATCGATATTCTAAAAATCACGATTGTTGTCATAATCTGAACAATAGCTCTAATAAGAACATCTTACAATAACATAAGAAATTCGATAATAAAATACCATGAGAAACTTCCGTGATTGTAACACAAAGATTACTGAAGAATCACACACACACGCATATATATATATATATATATATATATATATATATATATATATATATACACTTGTGCCCGATATTATTCATACCCCCCCTTGAAAATTGAGTTTATTAGGTGTAACTTTGTAAGAATTTATTGTTTACGTCCATATTGATACATATTCTTAATAAACCTCTTCTGATCATTTTCGTCAATTTAAAATCTCGGGATACTTGTAATAAAAGAAATATACAGCTATTTATAAAATCTACAATGTTCAAAAATAATCATACCCCCCTTATTTTTTCAGTATTAATCGAGTTTCTGACTGTTTGTTTCCTGTTTGATTCTTATTTTGAATGCTTTTATACAACCTTTGATTAATTTCATTTCGTTTTTTGCATTTTTCAGAAATTAAAATGATATCAACTGAAAACCAATAAAAGAATAAAAATTATTAGAATGGGGAAGAAAAAAGAGCTTAGTAATGATCTTAGGACTAAAATTGTGATTTCACATAAGGATGGTTTACGTTACAAGTCAATTTCCAAGAAATTTAAGGTCCCTACAGCAACAGTACAGAGCATCATCAAAAAATTCCAGAGCCACCTCACAACAAACAACTTGATTGGTAGAGGAAGGAAAAGGAAACTGTCTGCTAGAGCCACCAGGAATATTGTAAGAAGTGTTAATGCAAATCCAAGCACCACTACTAAGGACATTTTAGAAAATCTGGAGTCTTCTGGCATAAAAATATCAAGGCAAACATTGCAAAGGACTCTGCATGAAAATGGTCTGAAAGGAAGAAGACCAAGAAGGACTCCATTGCACATCGGAAAACACCTTGCAGCACGTCTAAAGTTTGCTAGGACCCATGTGAATTCTCCAGAGTCCGTTTTCTCAAGTATTTTATGGACTGACGAAACAAAAATTGAATTGTTTGGCCATATGGATGCTTCTTACGTTTGGAGGAAGAAAGGAGAAGCTTACAACCCAAAGAACACCATACCCACAGTGAAACATGGTGGTGGTAGCCTAATGTTTTGGGGCTCCTTTTCGGCTAGTGGTCCAGGTAGTTTGGTCAAGATAGATGGAACCATGAAGAAGGAGCAATATTTGGAGATACTCCAGAAAAACATTAGACAGGATGCGAAGAAGCTCCATTTAGGACCAAACTGGGTCCTTCAACAGGATAATGATCCAAAACATACTGCCAAAATAGTCAAGAAATGGTTTGAGGATAATCAAATTAATGTTTTGGAATGGCCTAGCCAGAGTCCCGACCTGAACCCTATCGAAAACCTCTGGCACATATTGAAAACTGAGGTTAAAAAGCGGAAACCTAGAATTTTGAGGGATTTGGAGAACTACTGCATTGAAGAATGGTCAAAAATCAGTGTTGATGCTTGTAAAAACCTTGTTGATAAATATCCAAAACGGTTAAAGGCAGTTATTAAGAATAAAAGGCATGCTATTGACTATTAGTAAGAGAGGTATGAATAATTTTGAACTAGTGCCATTATTGTTTTTCTTTGTATAATGTTTCAAACTTGCATAATTTGTTTATTTGTTGAGTTTAAATTAAATACTTATGCTTGATTTATTGTTTGAAATCCCTTTAATATTGTCTACCTTCTGGTTTGAGCAATATTCTTATAGAAATCTCAATGATCCGAGGGGTATGAATAATATCGGGCACAAGTGTATATATATATTTACCTCGTTTTTATTTTGTATAATATAAAACCAAACTCCTATCCTTACATCATCAACGCTCTGATCCCCAGCTGGCATCAATTGTGATGGATGGCTCTCGTCTGGGTGAGGCCCCGTGTTTTGACAAGCTTCTGGGTTTGACCTTTACTCCTGATCTGAAATGGAACACGTACATCAAGTCTGTGGCCAAGGTCGCAGGAAAGATGGTGGGATCCTTCTACCGCTCCAGAAGATATCTCACTACTGATGCAATTCTCTATCTATATAAAAGCCAAGTACGGCCAAGGATGGAATACTGTTGCCATATCTGGGCAGGAGCTGCCAAAAACAGCCTATCATGCCTTGACAGAGTACAAAATAGACTTCGTGGTTTAGTGGGGGATGCCCTTTTCTCTACCCTGCAACCCCTCTCCCACAGAAGAGACGTTGCGAGCCTATCCTTGTTTTATCGTTATTTTCATGGCAGGTGCTCGTCTGAACTCCAATCCCTGGTCCCCCCTCGCCAATCTTTCACGAAAAACACCCGTCTAGCTGAATCCACTGTGAAAAATTTCCCCCACTCTATATCTGTGCCTAAATCAAAACGCGGATTTCATGAGCAAAGCTTCTTTCTTAGAACTGCACGCCTGTGGAACTCTGTTCCGTCTGCCTGCTTCCCTCCGGACTACAACTTGGATGTCTTCAAGTCTAATGTTAACAAATTCCTAATGAACCGCCCCCCTAATTAAACACTTCATAAAATCTCCTCACTAACGTGATGTACTTACAATAACCCTTATCCCTGAGTGGCTTCCGGGCCTTGATAAGTGGTGATCACTGTGTAAAAAAAAAAAAATATATATATATATATATAGAGAGAGAGGGGGGGAATTTATATTCATATTAAACCCCTTTTTTCTATTTATTTAAAAAGAACATATAACTTGTATATATGGGCCGTGGAATTGCATTCATCTGTAAAAGATCTAGCTAATTTGCATATTCTTGGAAACATTCATTTTAATTAATTTCCTGTTAGTTTTTTTTTTTTTTCATTTTCTTATGGGATGATCATCTTTAGTTGACTATTACGTTTAATTATATTCATACAGATATTCTACATGATTTATACTTGCGTAATATTTTCATGAAAATGTTATAGTAAACACAAACCTCTTTCTATATATATTTATGTATATGTATATATTTTTGTTTAAAAAATTTTGCCATCCTAACTTCTATCAGTTTTTGGTCTACAGACATGAAACTTAAGATATAGGGTATTCGAACTCATGTGAAACTTTATATTTGGGTTTTAGCCGGGTAAAATTAGTGCAAAAGTGTGAAAAAAAAAAATTGAATTTGCTAGGTGAAGGTCGAACGACGGCATTACGAATATGCATGCGTAACGTAATAGCTATTTGTTCATGTTTTAATTTTTAGCCTTGTAGCAAATATGTCTTCATAGCTCAGGTATTCACGTCAAAGGAAATAGTGAATCGTAAGCTAAGTTTTTTTTAATCATTAATATATATTGGGTCCAATAATACTTAATGAATACGAAATCTGTATTTATCAAAATATCATACTTAAGCGTATTTTACGACCGGGCAATACTTGACGGCCTGCTAGTAAATATATATATATGTGTGTGTGTGTGTGTGTGTGTGTGTGTGTGTGTGTGTGTGTGTGTGTG
>NC_136503.1:12167349-12204849 GCF_053919585.1 Euprymna scolopes | reverse complement strand
TATATATATATATATATATATATATATATATATATATATATATATATACGTACATTATATATATATATATATGTGTGTGTGTGTGTGTGTGTGTGTAAAAGTGAAAATGTCTCTGTCTGTCTGTCAGTCTGTCTGTGTACCTTTCCCTACCAAATAACTCTGTCAATTTTCGGTCTACAGACTCGAGATTTGACATAAGGGGTATTGAGATTTGGGAAAACTTTTTAATCGGTTTTCGGCCAGAAATTTGGCTGTCAAGGGGTAAAAGTTCAACGATTGTACATTTAAGAACGCTACCAAACTCCTCCGCCAATTTGGGGGTCAAAACATTTGAAACTTTAAATATAGATTACTTGGGCATGATCCAAACTTTTTTATTTGATTTGAGCTCAAAGCAATACATGTTAAGGGGTCATAATTGAGATCAATTTTTTTTAAATTGGCCTCTGCGGGTTCTACAAGATTACTCAGCCAATTTTTGGTCTTAACATTTGAAATTTTACATAAAGTATATTCAGACGTAGGGCAAGCTTTTTAATCGTTTTTATTTATTTTTTATTTTTTATTATTTTTTTTGCTGAAAATTTGACTTCCACGGGGCCAAAGTTCAAAAGAGTTTACCTTTGCGATCTCTAGGAAACTATTAGGCAAATTTTGGGTCTAAACATTTGAAATTTTACATAAAGGGTATTCAAACGTGCAGCAAGCTTTTTAATCCGTTTTTGGGCGAAAATTTGGCTAGCAAGAGGTCAACGTTTACAGAGTTGGCCTTTGCATACTCTACCAAACGCCTCCACCAATTTTGGATCTAAACACTTGAAGTTTTAGATGTAGGTTACTTGAGCATGGATAAAATATTTTAATTGAATTTGAACCCAAAGCAATAAATGTTAAAAGGTCAAAATTAGGGTCAAAGTTTTTAACATTATTTTATTATTCTGTGTCTTGGTTTTTCATTGAAAATTATGTTTAGATCATTTTAATAATGTTTTTAAATCATTGAAATCATTTTTAACGCGTTTCAGACGTCCTATGAAGCGTCCTCTTCAGAAAGTATTTAAAATTTTCAAGATGTATTAAAAATGTAAAAGAACATTTTCGTAGTTCATTTGAAATGTTTCCGAGAGGTGGAAACATGTGTAAGTGATTCTACTTTTCATTCGTATGTTCAATTTTTATTACTGGTTCATTGAGCTGGACTGTGGTCACTGATGTCTCATGTTTCTCTCTCTCTCCCTCTCTCTCTCTCTCTCTCTCTCTCTCTCTCTCTCTCTCTCTCTCTCTCTCTGCTTGTGTTTCTATTTATCTTTCTTTGTTTTTCTCATTTTTTTCTTTTTTACTCTTACTTGAGCGGGGGTGTGGGACCCATTGGTACTTGGTCAACTGGGTGCATAGGGTAGGAGGTGTGTGTGTGTGTGTGTTTTTTTTTTCTTTTATTGGTTTGAAGAATGTATGTTCTGTTTTATAGTATTATAAAGTTATTTTCTTCCCTAGGAAGGTAACTGTGACCCAAGGTCGTTACTAATGTGTGTGTGGTAGGAGGGGGGACCAGCTCCTCTGAAATAAAGGTAGGGATGTTTTCATTCAATTTTGATATTTATTTTTTGGATTCTTAGCTTTTAGTATTGTGATTTTTCGTTTCAGCCTTAGACTGTTCAGGCATTTTTAATATTATGTTTGTTTAGATAAAGAGGTGTATTTATAAAGATAAGTAGGGGATTTTTTAATGTTTCTATTTATTTGTCTCCAAATGTGGGTATGCCCAGACCCAGGATCGGTTCTTAGTGTGGGGAAGAAACCGTTCTCCAGAGGAGAGTGCCCACTTGGAGAGGTACAGGTATGGGAGGAGGGGTGATAGAAGGGATGATAGTTATCTCAGTTCTGAAGATTTCTCCTCCACTGACTGAGAGGGGAGCCAGGTGTTGGAACAGATATTACACGATGGTTCTAGGTATTTCTTGTGTTGTTGGTTTCGCGGTTAAGTAGAGTTGGTATTGTTCAATGTGTTGTATTATAGACAGGGGTGTTATGTCCGTGTGTGGCTGTATGCGTGTGTGTGTGTGTGTGTGTGTGTTTTAATGTGTCGGTTCTGATTTATGTGTGGGTGTGTATATGTATATGTACGTGCATGCGAGTGTGCCTTGCATTTCATGTTTTTGTGTGTTGATATTAGGTTCTGTTTAGTTCGGGAGTGAATCTTGTTATGAATTTCTTTTTCCTGTGTAACTAAATAAAAATAATTTTCTGTTTGGAAGATTGGCATTATTTTGAAGCTATTTCCACTGCATGTGTGTACGTGTTTTGAAACATAGAGGTGTCTGTTATCTGCAATTTTGATGTTGCTCTCATGTAAAGCCACTCTATTGCTGAAATTTTTGGTGGCGCCTATGTAGGATTTATTACATGCTGTGCATCTTAGTGCATATACTACATTTCTGGAGGTGCAATTTAGATCCTTTTTTTATTTTGAATGTTTGTGTTGGGTTTTGGAATGTGTATGTGTTTCCTTCTATCATTATGTCACATACTCCACATCGCGGTTTGTTGCATTTTGTAACCCCTTTTGTAGTGTGTGGAACGAGTTTTGAGGAAGTTAGGATGTGTTTTAGATTTTTGGGTTGGTGATTGCTTTTTATTGTTTTTGTTGTTTTAAGTATGTTGTTTAGTTTGTCGTTTTGATTGAGGGGGACAAGGTTTTTTGTTATCTGTGTAAATAGTTTTGGGTTGTTTGTGTTGTGTGTGGAGACGTATGCTAAAATTTGTTCTTTGTTGTGTTCTTTTTGGATTCTTAGTATGTCTATTGGAATTTTTTCAGCCAGTTCAATACCTTTCTGTATTAGTGGTAGTGGATATCCTCTTTTCCGCAGGGCTATTTGCAGTTCATTCAGTCTAGTCGAACGGAGGTGTCTGTCTGTTACTATGGTGCAGACTCTACGTGCTAGGGAGAAGGGTATTGATTTTAGACAGTTTTAGGATGGTGGCTTTTGAAGTGGAGGTATTGTTGAGTGTCTGTGGGTTTGTGGTAGATGTCTGTAGTTATGTTGTTGTCTTTGATTGTTACTAGGATGTCTAGGAAAGGTAGTTCTGTGGGGCTTTGTTCTAGTGTGAAGTTTATTTTTGGGTGTAGATTTTGTAGCAAAGTGTGGAGTTCTCTGATATCCCCCCCATGTGGTTCTCCAGAGGATAAAACAGTCGTCTAGGTATCTTTTCCAAGATTTTATGAAGAGTGTTTTTATATTGTACCCGTATTTCTGCTCTATCCTTTCATAAAGGATCTCTTCTAGGAAGGCGGGTGTAAGGGTGGCATATGTTGGTGCCATTTTAATACCCATTGCTGTGCCTAGTATTTGGATGTAGTTGTCATTATTGAATTGGAAGGAGTTGTTATTGAGGATTATGTCAATGCTGTTAATCACGAATTGTTTATTGAATCTGGGGTATAAAATCTGTGTATATTTGTCAATCCAATATGAGATAGCTTCTTTTCCTAGATTGTGTGGGATATTGCTATATAGGCTGCTAACATCGACTGTGGCTAGTATTGTCCCATCGTCTACTGTTTGTGGTAGGGAGCTAAGGAAGTGTGTGTCATCTCTTACATAACTTCTGACTAGATTGATGAAGATCTAAATTGCACCTCCAGAAATATATTATATGCACTAATATGCACAGCATGTAATAAATCCTACATAGGCGCCACCAATAATTTCAGCAATAGAGTGGCTTTACATGAGAGCAACATCAAAATTGCAGATAAGAGACACCTCTATGTTTCAAAACACGTACACACATGCAGTGGAAATAGCTTCAAAATAATGCCAATCTTCCAAACAGAAAATTATTTTTATTTACTTAAACGTCTAAGACTGAAACGAAAAATCACAATACAAAAAGCTAAGAATCCAAAAAATAAATATCAAAATTGAATGAAAACACCCCTACCCTTATTTTAGAGGAGCTGGTCCCCCTCCTACCACGCACGCACATTAGTAACGACCTTGGATCACAATTACCTTCTTAGGGAAGCAAATAACTTTATAATACTATAAAACAGAACATACATTCTTCAAACCAATAAAAGAAAAAAACACACACACTCACACACACACCTCCTACCCTATGCACCCAGTTGACCAAGTACCAATGGGCCCCTCACCCCCCTCAAGTAAGAGTAAAAAAGAGAAAAAATGAGAAAAAAAACAAACAACGATAAATAGAAACACAAGCAGAGAGAGAGAGAGAGAGAGAGAGAGAGAGAGAGAGAGAGAGAGAGAAACATGAGACATCAGTGACCACAGTCCAGCCCAATGAACCAGTAATAAAAATTGAACATATGAATGGAAAGTAGAATCATTTACACATGTTTCCATCTATCGGAAACATTTCAAATGAACAACAAAACTGTCCTTTTACATTTTTAATACATCTTGAAAATTTTAAATACTTTCTGAAGAGAACGCTTCACAGAACGTCTGAAACGCGTTAAAAACGATTTCAATGATTTTAAAACATTATTACAATGATCTAAACATAATTTTCAATGAAAACCCAAAACACGGAATAATAAAATAATGTTAAAAAAATACACATTCTTGGGGACCACCCCCTTTATATATATATATATATATATATATATATATATATATATATATATATATATATATATATATATATATATATATATGTCTGTGTGTGTGTATGTATATACATATATCTATATATATATAAAAGTGAAAGTGTCTGTGTGTGTATCTGTGTCTCTGTATACATTTCCCTACGCAATAACTGTCAATTTATTTTTAGTTTACAGACTCGAAATTTGATATACAGGTTATTGAGATTTGGAAAAATCGATGTGATCGGTTTTTGTCCAGAAATTTGGCGATTAAGGGGTCATAGTTCAACTATTTGGCCTTTGAGAACTCTACCAAACCCCTCCGACAATTTTGGGTCTACGCAGTTGAAATTTTAGATATAGGTTTCTTGGGCATGGATCTAACTTAATAACTTGATTTGAGTCCAAAACGGTAAATTTTAATGGGTCATAATAGGGGTCAAAGTTTTTTTTAAAATTGACCTCTGCGTTCTCTTCCAAATTACTCAGACAATTTCTGGTCTAAATATTTGAAATTTTACATAAAAGGTATTCAGAGATAGGGCAAGCTTTTTCATCAGTTTGGGTCGAAAATTTTTGGTTACCAATATATAAATGTATGTATGTTTGTTTGCATGTCTGCCTTAAACTTTCAATAGAGGCGAAGGATTTTACCAAGATCAGTATCGTTTAAAAGTTGTATCTTTCATACGACAAATACCGAACAATTAGCTAAAAACATTAATATCTTCCCCTTCAACTATGTACTTTTCTACATGGGAGGGGTCACTTTTTCCCCCGATATTTTTTAAAGTTATCCTCTCCTTTAGATTGTCTAGCCTTAATTTTAAAAAATGTCGCTTCCGGTTTGGCGGTGATCGTAACAACATAAACGTTAGGTTTTACCCCGTTCTTTTCCTCCTTTGCGGTACGGGTTCGAGCCTGCCTTCCTACTACCACTTTTTTTTTTTTGCTCAACATACACATCCAAACACCCGGGCAACGCCGGGCGCCAATGCTAGTAATATATATATATATATATATACACATATATATATGTGTGTGTGTGTGTGTGTGTGTGTGTGTATATATTATATGTATATATATGTATATATATATATATGTGTATATATGTATATATATATGTATATATATATATACGCATACACATATATGTATGTATATATATATGTATATATATGTATATGTGCGTGTGCGTGTGTGTGTGTGTGTGTGTGTACTTGCTTTACATTTTACGCTATTATTCCGCAAAGTTGCAGCTTATTTTAATGTGAATGTTGTGGCGGTTGTTTTTTATTTATTTATTATTTTAATTTATTTTTTTTTATCGCCATCTCCACAATGTTTTGTAAATAATGCGATAAGTAAGCCTTCGTTTCTTTTTCTTCAACATTTTCTTCGTGTTTAACAGGCCAGTTCGCATAACTAAGAAGTAGAAAGTTGCAATTAAACAGATAAGACTTTTTCGTAACTCATGTAGAAGATACCTTTTTGTATTACATCCAAAATATATCAATGGGTTTTGTCGGAAGATTTATTATTAGCTCCTTATTACTCGAAGAAGTATTTTTTGGAAAAGTTTAGTATTAATGCATGCGCGGTCTACCAGTACATCTTGCACGCACACACGCACACTATCTCTCTCTCTCTCTCTCTCTATCTATCTATCTATCTCTCTCTCTCTCTCTAAAGCAAAACATACTTTTTATTTGTTTTACATAAGCATAAATATGTCGCTACACATTCATGAACATGTTTTAATCAGCTAGTTACTAGTAATTAGCGACCTCTTCAAGTGATACAGAGTCCGTAATGAAAATCATTCAGGTATTCAGCGCCACAAGAAATTCGCATTAAATTTTATTACAAATTGTTATTAAAAAACATTATATTTTATAAAAAATTATTATTATTAAAAAAAACCTTTTATGTTATTAAGAATAGAAGGGATTAAGGTTTGTATTGAAATAGAGAAAAAAAATGGAGGAAAAGCATAAACAGTTATGCCTTTTCGTCCATTCTTCGCTATATTCCAAGTCCCAATATTTTATTTACCTTAACAATCATTCTTTTCGCATATTAAACCTCGATACAGTTTTACAGACCTGTTTCGTTTACATAGAACAATCAATATATGTATGTTTATGTATACTCATGAGGAAAAACAACAGAAATGTTCCTAAAAAGAAAGAAGCATGACCATTATTCATGTAATGTTGAAAACTAAGCATATAAAAGAATTCACGCCGTGTATTTATTTCCAGACTGCCATCCTATTCTTTTACGACGTTTCAGCTAACTATTGCTCAGCCTTCTTCAGGTGGTTAACCGCGACGGGATAGTAATGTTGAGTCTCTTAACTGCATCCTCAGTAATTACTGCCTTCCATAGTTGTTGTCCTCTCACCACGTTTTGGGTAGGATTGAAACCGCTTTCTGCAGATAATGCTCGTCTGGAACCGTAGAAATTCAACGCATCTATCCAGAGCGATCAGGGTTGTGTTTTTAGTCTGATAAATCCACTTTTTTCGGTCTTTATCTGGTCTTCCGTCATCGAATCCTTACCGAATGTTATAGTATTTTTATTATTGGAATCTTTGAAGATGAATTAACCACCTGACGAAGGTCAGCGGAATATTGAGCCGAAACATCGTGAAATAAATATGAAGATGAGAACAGTCTGCTAACAAATAAATAAATATACAAATTACTCACCTCAAAGGATTTTAATAATAAAATATCTCGCACCGTGTGTTTATTCTAAGTCGCCATTTTTGTTTTATGGGGAAAAGCTATTCATATTTATTTTCGTATGAATTTAAATTGTATTTAAATTTCTATTCGATGTTCATTTATATATGCTCTATTGTTTATATTTAACAAGTATAGAGCTTCTAAACAAATAAGTATTCGCACACACAAAGAGTGAAATACAACCGCAAAAGCGTGTTTTCCTAAAAACATTACATGTGTGTGTGTGTGTGTGTGTGTGTGTGTGTGTGTGTGCGTGCCTGTGTGCGTATGTATATATGTATAAATATGTGCATATATATATATATATATATATATATATATATATATATATAGAGAGAGAGAGAGAGAGAGAGAGAGAGAGAGAGAGAGAGAGAGATTTAATATACTGTTTTGTTTTTAAATCCCCGAAAAAGTATTTGGTGGTACAGAACTGATGATCCCTTTAAGAATATTCGTACTATTTTTGGTTCATGTAAATAAAACTATTCAGCGATACGAGAATTTAATTGACTTACTGACAAAATAATGTTTCAAACGAAAGACATTTTATTTTACAATTTTAAAGGTCTTAAAGAAACTTCCAGGACGATATATATATATATATATATATATATATATATATATATATATATATATATATATATATATATATATATATATATATATAATCCACTGTTTGAAAAGGGTTCGATATTAAGAATTCAAAGTTTAATGATCGAAAAGACCAAACAAGTTCAAAATTAATTTTAATAATCATTTCTATTTATTAAAATTGAATTGAATTTTTTAAAGGTTCGAATAGCAAAATATTCTTCTTTAGAAAATACAACAGGGTTTTTTTCTTTCGGTCATAATGGAGGAGGTAACTTGTAATGGAAAAATTGGTAACAACTTAGTAACAAAAAATGTTTTGGTCATTCTTAATTAGCCATTCGACATTTCTGACAAAGGAGGAGGAATTGTTCTTTCTGTCGGCTATTGCTTTTAATGGGTGATATGTGTAAATTTTCATTCCTCTCATAATATTCATCATCAATGAATGGTTAATCTATCCATCTCAGTAACTGTTACTTTCAAGTACCCTTTAGTCTTGGCCAATCATTAGTAATAAAAACAAAACTGATCTGACCATTTAAGTATGAAAATTTATCTGATCAAAAGTCGGGCCGATAATTTTGAACTACATGTTATAATTCTTTCCAATCCGCCATTAATGTTTTCCATCACTTCCTGCACTTTTTTTACTTCCAGAAACTATGAGCGTTTTAGATCCGATGTGTTTTCAAAAGACTATCAACATTGTCACGCCTATTAATAGAACCAATGAATACGGTATTCGATCAGTGGAATCACCAATTGAAGCAGTGAAAAACCCTGCGGACAAAATTGCCAGCAAATACTTTGGAAATTAAATTATCCAATCAGACTATGAATGCAAGTGTAAAAAGAATTCGTTTCATAAAATAGAAAACATTGGAAAACAAAAAAAAAATAAATAACTTAGCATATCAATTATTTTTTTAGAAAATTAATTAAGTTTATCGAAGATGGCAAAATACAAATTCGTGTTTTGAATACAAATATATGTTGGTAATAGCTGGTATTTGGAGTTAAGCCAGAATTGCTACAATATAATGAACTGGAAAAGTGTCTCATCGTTCATATATATATATATATATATATATATATATATATATATATATATATATACAGGGTGCCCATAAAGTCTGGCTACATAATCTACAGGATGCTTCCACAAAGTCTGGCTACATAATGTAGCCAGACTTTGTGGACACCCTGTATATATATATATATATATATATATATATATATATATATATATATAGAATATATATATTGTATTTAATATATTCATAATATATATAATATAGAATATGTATATATATATATATATATATATATATATATAATAAGCATGATACATATAATACAGAATATATAGAGTCTATCTATTTATCTGTCTATACTCCTATAAATTCGTTTTTCTTGTGTGTGTATTGATATTCATATTAAAAACCCTCTTTTCTATTTATTTAAAAATAAAACACAATTTTCTTATATATGGGTTGTAGAATAGCATTCACCAGCAAAAGATCTAGCTAATTTGCATATTCTTTTAAACATTCATTTTAATTAATTCCGTATTAGTGTCTTCGGTTTTCTAATGGGATAATCATCTTTAGTTAACTATTACATGTAATTATATTCATGCAGATATTCTACATGATTTATACTTGCATAATATTGTCGTAAAAGTTTATAGTAAACACAAAATTCTTTCTATATATATTTATTTATACGTATATATTTTTGTTTAACAAATTTTGCCTACCAAACTCCTCCTGAAGATTTTAGTCTACAGACATGAAACTTCATATATAAGATATGTGAATCCATGCAAAACTTTATATTTGGGTTTTAGCCCGGAAAAATCCGTGCAAAAGTGTGAAAATTAAAAAAAAATGAAATTTGCCAGGTGAAGGCGGCATTATGAATGCATAACTTATTAGATATAGGTTAATATATATATATATATATATATATATATATATATATATATAGATCTATATAAGTGAAAATGTCTGTCTGTCTTATCTCTATGGTAGTTAAGGAAGACTATTATACAGAAGGGCATTACTTTACATATTCACACTTTTTAATATCTACATATGCACATAACCTTATGGACAGTACACAGTGCCCGAGCAAAGCCGGGCGGTACTGCTCGTATATATATATATAAAAGTGAAGGTGTGTGTGTGTCTGTACATTTTCCACCGCAATAACTCACTTTTCAGTCTACAGACGCGAAATTTGATATATAGGGTACTAAGATTTGGGAACATCTTTGTAATCCGTTTTCAGCAAGAAATTTGGCTGTCAAGGGGTCAAAATTCAACAATTTGAACTTTGAGAACTCTAATTTTGGGTCCAAATACTTGAGATTTTAGATATAAGTTCCTTGAACATGGATCTAACTTAATAACTTGATTTGAGCCTAAAACAATAAATGTTCAAGGGTCATAGTAGGGGCCAAAGCTAAAGAAAAAACATTTGATCTCAGCGGTCTCTACCAGACAATTTCTTGTCTAAACATTTGAAATTTGACATAAAGGGTATTCAGAGGTAGGGCAAGTTTTTTAATCGGTTTGGGTCGAAAATTTGAGCTACCAATATATAAATGTATGTATGTATGTTTGCATGTCTGCCTAAACCTTTCGACAGAGGCGACAGATTTTACCAAGGTCAGTATCGTTTTGAAGCTCGATCTTTCTGACGAAAAATATCGAAAAATTGACTATAAACATTAATTTTTTCACCTTCAACTGGGCACTTTTCTACAGGGGGTTCGCTTTTTTCGCCGATATTTTTGAAAATCATCCTCTCCTTTCGATTGTCTGGCCTTAATTTAAACATAATTCACTTCCGGTTTGGCGGTGGTCGTAACAGCAAAGACGTCAGGGGGTTTTCCCCATTCTTTTCCTCCTTCGCGGTACGGGTTCGAGCCTGCCTTTCTATTACCACTTTTTTTTTTTTTGCTTAACATACACATCCAAACACCCGGGCAACACCGGGCTGAAATGCTAGTATATCTATAAAAGTGAACGTGTCTGTGTGTCTTTGTGTATACATATCCCTACGCAACAACTCTGTAAATTCTCAGTCTACAGACTCGAAATTTGATATACAGGGTACTGAGATGTGTGAAAATCTTTCTAGTTGGTTTCCGCCCAAAAATTTGGCTGTTAAGTAGTCAAAGTTCAACGATTTGACCTTTGAGAACTCTATCAAACTACTCCGACAATTTTTGGTCTAAACACTTAAAATTTTACACATAGGTTCCTTGGACATTGATCCAACTTATTAACTTTGTTTGAGCTCAAAACACTATATTTTAAGGGGTCATAATAGGGGACAAATTTTTTAAAAATTAACCGCTTTTTATTTTTTTTGGTCAACATACACCTGCAAACACCCGTGCAACGCCGGGCTGAAATGCTAGTATATCTATTAAAGTGAAAGTGTCTGTCTGTCTGTCTGTCTGTCTGTGTACATTTCCTTGCGCAATAACTCTGTCAATTTTCAGTCTACATACTGGGAATTAGAGATACAGAGTACTGAGATTTGCGAAATCTTTCTGGTCAGTTTTCGGCCAGAAATTTGGCTGTTGAGGGGTCAAAGTTCAACGATTTGACTTTTTAGAACTCTGCCAAACTCATCGGACAATTTTTGGAATAAACAATTGAAATTTTAGATATAGGTTTCTTGGACATGGATCAAACTTAATAACTTAATTTGAACCTAAAACAATAAATGTTAAGGTGTCATAATAGGGGTCAAATTAAAAATAAATTGACCTCTGCGGTCTCTACCAAATTACTCAGACAATTTTTGGTCTAAACATTTGAAATTTGACATAAAGGGTATTCAGAGATAGGGAAAGTTTTTTTAATCTGTTTGGGTCAAAAATTTGCGCTACCAATATATAAATGTATGTATGTATGTTTGCATGTCTGCCTAAAACTTTCGACAGATGCGGCGGATTTTCACAAGATTAGTATCGTTTTAAAGTTCGACCTTTCAGACGACAAATATCGAAAAATTGTCTAAAAACATAAATTTCTTCACTCTCAACTGGGCACTTTTCTACAGGGAAGGGTCGCTTTCTTCACCGATATTTTCGAAAGTCATCCCCTCTTTTCGATTGTCTAGCCTTAATTTAAACCTACGTTACTTCCGGTTTGGCGGTGGTCGTAACAGCAAAGACACCAGGGTTTTCCCCCTTCTTTTTCTCCTTTGCGGTACGGGTTCTAGTCTGCTTTCCTACTACCACTTTTTTTTTTTGCTCAACACGCACCTCCAAACACCTGGGAAACGCCGGGCACCCATACTAGTATATATATATATATATATATATATATATATATATATATATATATATATATATATATATATGATACAAGCAAATATTATTTAATGCAACAGAACACTTTGCTTTATGATTCTTTTTTTAATTTTTCGATTTTCCGAATAATGTTTTTGCATCAAAATCAAAAACATGTGTAAAATCGACCGATATTTTTAATCGACTTTTCATCGACTCTATATATTTAAACTCATCGCCGTTTACTGTATATTTTAGTTTTCACTTTTAATTCTCATTTTCGCTCCTTCGCACTTTTACTTCAGCACCTGATGATGATTCGTGGACGAATCGAAAGCGCTTGTGACAGCAACAATTATGGAACTTTTATTAATATTTTTGATTTTGATACAAAAAAGATTATACGGAAAATTGAAAAATTAAAAAAAAAAAATCATAAATCAAAGTGTCTCCGTTGCATTTAATAATGTTTGCTTGAATGAAAAAATGATGCCTAAATATACTAATATATATAATATACATAATATATACAATATGTGATATATATATAATATGAACAATATATATAACGTATATATATGAGAGAGAAATAGAGAGAGAGATGATGCCTGTCCATCGATTTCGATAAGTATCAGGAAACATTATTGATGGTGCTGTGACTTGCAGGTGAAATTTTTGTGGCAAGAGTTGCGAAATCTCCAACCACCCTTCTTTTGAGTCGGCACTGTTAAGTACCAGTAGCAAGTAGAAATTTAAAGATGCCTTGAAACAAGATAAACGGAGAGGACATACAACGCCTTCTATTCCAAAACGGTCACCCATTTGGTACTGGCCAGGCTCATCGTTGCTTAACTTCGATGATCTAACGAGATAGATATCTTTCTTTTTGCTAAAAGAAATTCCCGCGTCAGGTACCTAATATTTACGAATCACACCATTCTGTCTTTTTTTTTTTTTTTTTTTTTTTTTTGTTAGTCTCATTTAATAACAAGTTTATTTTGTTGCTTTTAATTTACCGCAATCTAGTCAAGTAGCTTCAAATATTTGGGGGCGATTGGACGACTTACGGATTCGAGCCTGAAGTGTTGCAAGAATTGCTTATACAACAGCACTTGCCAAACTACGATCTATACAGAATGATGAAAACACAACAAAGCAAAAAAACAAAAAAACATATTGATGGACTCCCTATACACATGTGGACCCTGGACAATTATTCCGTGCCTAAGAAATATGGACAAAAGTCACAGAAATGAGATGCTATCTCATCTCATGCGAACACCACATCACAAATAAGTTTATAAAAAAACAAACTCAGCAAAATCAAACCTATTTTCTCACCACAAGCGTTCTGATGCCCACCTCGTCCCAACTGAAATCAATGGCTCTCGTGTTGAGGAAGGGCCATGCTTTGACAAGCTCCTTGTACTAACCTTCGCCCCTCAGATGAAATGGAAAGATTACATCCGTTGCTAAGGTTGTTTGAAAAAATGGTTGGATCATTCTACCACTCCAGAAGATATCTCACTGCTGATGCAATTCTCTACCTGTATAAGAGCCAAATATATCCTAGGATGAAGTATTGTTGCCACATCGGGACAAGAGCTATTCAGAGAACCCTATCCTGCTTTGACAGAGTTCAAAACCGACTTCGTAATCTAGTAGGCAATGCCCTTTTCTCTTTCATGCAACCTCTTTCCCACAGAAGAGATGTTGCGAGCCTGTCTATAGTTATTTTCATGGCAAGTGTTCGGCTGAGCTCCAATCTGTGGTCCTCCCTGGCCAATCTTTCACAGAAAACATTCGTATAGTCAAAAACACTATCAATAAATTCCCCCACTTTCTATCGGTGCCTAAATCTAAGTGTGGATTCCATGAACAACGCCCCAGAACAGCCCATCTGTGGAACTGTTCTGTAAGTCTGCTTTCCCGCTGACTACAATATTGTCGTATTCAAGTCTAATATAAACAAGTTCTTATCTGATTATACCAAATTTCCACCATAAACAATTACTATGCTACTGTTCCAATGACTACAATACACACATTGACGAAATACTCTTGTCCCATCTAGCAGGAGTGGTGGAGATACAGAGTACCTTTTTCTGTCTTGACTGGGTTCAAAACCGACTTCGAAATCTAATAGTGTACTTTTCTCCTCTTTACAGCCCCTTTCTTACAGAAGAGACGCTGTGAGTCTATCCCTGTTCTTTCATTATTTTCATGGCAGGTGCTCGACTGAGTTCAATTCATAACCCCATGCAAAACGTTCGCACGAACACTCGTCTAGCTACAACCACTATCTACAATATTTTTACGTTCTATTCGTGCCTAAAACTAAATAAAAATTCAATGAACAAAGTTTCCTTCTTAAACCTGCCTCCCTGTGAAAAACAATACCGCGGGCTACTTCCTAGCTGACTACAACATGGTCATTTTTAAGTTTAATGTAAGCAAGTTTTGTTGAATCGTACTCTTAAATAATCAAATCCTACCCATTTTTCACCGTGACACAACATCATTATTGTGATGTTTAACCCTTATCTTCGAGTGGCTTCCAGGTCTTGAAAAATGGTGACCCTAAAGTAACAATTTTTAAGACGGACAACCGGTCCATATGAAGATTCACTGACCACTCTGAAGAAAACAAAAATGAAGTCGTATTGCCATGTCATAGGATTATCAGCTCTCTCAAAGAATCCCAAAAAGGAAAATAACAGGAAGGAAGGAGTAGTTACAATAGAAGAGGGCGTAAATCATCTCGAGCTAAAGTTAGGAAAACAAAAGGTTAACGAAATAATACAAAATCATTTACATATGTTCCAACAATTCAAAATAACAATCTAGGATTATGTACGATCGTTTGAGAGACGAGATAAAGTTTACTTATATATAACTAGCGGGTGGGGAGGGGGCTTTGCCTGGTTGTAAAATACGCTTAAATATGATATTTTAATTTGTCCACATTTCGTATATATTATTATAGAGGCTTCATTTCAAAAGTAAAAAGAAGTATTTGGGTGCCATCAGCTAGAATCGAAACTGAAAGCAAAACTGCAACATTCAAAGCTGGTGACGTTACCACTGTACTAACGTGATATGCATATGAACTGATTTAAAATAAACTAAGATGAATGTACAAAATGTAAAACGATTTTTTTTTATTTTGACCCATTTTTTGATCCCTTAAAAACTATTTTAACCGGATAAAGACCCATAAAAAAACGGTCCATAAAAAATCCAATCATTTGAGGCCCCTAGCGCCGCTCTGCGACTTTTTAGTTCCGGAAGATAGAGTTTGAAAATATGGAGACAGACAGACGGACATGTTGAAGTTTATAAATTAGATTACACTAGCTGGAGGGGAGTACCGTACTTTATCCAGGCGTAAAATACGCTTAATATTACATTTTAATTTGTCCAGATTCTGTGCGTATTATTATATTATTATTATAGAGTCAAGATTTCAAAAGTAAAAAAAAAAATGTATTTGGGTGCATTAAGCTAGAATCGAAACCAAAAGCGAAATGTTTCATTTAAAGCTGGTGACGTTACCAATGTACCAACGTGACACGCATATGAATTGATTGAAAATTAAAAGTAAACTAAGATCAATGTTCAAAATGTTTAACGATTTTTTCAATTTTTAACCATTTTTGGCCCCTTAGAAACTATTTTAACCGTCTAAAGACTCATAGAAGAACGACCAGTAAAAAATCCAATCGTTTGAGACCCCGGGCCACGTTCTGGGTTTTCAAGTTTCAGTGGCGATAAAGTTTGAAAATATGGATACAGACATATAGCCTTTTATATATTATATATATATAGCACGGGAGCGCCCGGTTTTGCCCGGTCGAAAATACGCTTAAGTATGATATTCTAAATTGTCCAGATTTCGCATATATTATTATAGAGTCGTGATTTAAAAAAAAAGTATTTTGGTGCCATCAGCTAGAATCGAAACCAAAAGCAAAACTGTAGCATTCAAAGCTGGTGACGTCACCACTGTATCAACGTGACACTCATATGAAAAGATTTAAAAATAAATTAAAAATAAAAAAATATTGAATATACAAAATGTATAATGATTTTTTTTTAATTTTGATCCATTTTTACCCCTTAAAAATTATTTTAACCCGCTAAAGATCAATAAAAGAACATCCCGTAAAAAATTCAATCATTTGAAGCCCCATACTACCTCTCTGCGACTTTTTGTCTGGAAGAGATAGAGTTTAAAATATGGAGACAGACAGACATACATATAGTCTTTTATACATTAGATAAACAAATAAGATTTTAAAAATTATATATATATTAGCAGTTAAGTTCAGCCCGACTTTGCTCGGGCCCTATGTACTGTTCATAACTTAATGTGTATATGTATATATATATTAAAAGTTTGACTTTTCAGATAACCTACATCTAAGATTTCAAGTGTTTAAACTCAAAATTGACGGAGGAGTTTGGTAGAGTCTGCAAAGATTAACTCTTTCGACTTTGACCTCATAACAGCCAAATTTTCGCACAATAATTGATTAAAAAGCTTGTCTGAATACCCTTCATGTAAAATTTAAAATGTTTAGACACAAAATTGGCTGAATAGTTTGCTAGAGACAGCAAAAGTCAAATCTTTGGAATTTTTACCTTTGGCAGGCAAATTCTCGGCCAAAAACCGATTAAAAAGATTGCTCTATGTCTGAATACTTTTGTAAAATTTCATATGTTTATACCAAAAATTGACTGAGAGCTCAATATTTTAAACTTTGACCCCAATTTTGACCCCTTAACATTTGTTTTGGTCTCAAATCAAATTAAAAAAATTGATCCCTGTCCAAGTAACCTAGATCTAAAATTTAAATTGTTTAAATACAAAATTAGCGGAAGAGTTAGGTAGAGTTTTCAAGGGTCAAATCGTTGAACTTTGACTCCTTGACAGCAAAATTTCTGGCTGAAAACAAATTAAAAAGATTCTCCCAAATCTCAATAGCCTTATGTCAAATCTCGAGTTTGTAGACTGAAAATTTTAAAGATTTTCTATTCTGAAAGAAATTTTAAAAAAATTTAATCTAAAAAAGTTATTTAAAAGTTTTTGTTCAAAAAAAAAATTCAGATTTTCTCAATGTTCAGACATGTATTACAAAGAGGGGGGTTGCAAAAAAGTGAGTGGTGGTGTGAGGAGAAATACAAACTGAAACAGAGAGAATATTCAGACCTGTAATAATACAAAGAGGGGGTTACAAAAATGAGTTTACGTGTAAGGAGAAATACAAACTGAAATAGAGAGAAGGAGGTTTTTTAAATATAATCTTAAAAGGATAAGATACAAGTTAGAAAAGCATTTCATCCAAGGCATGAAAATTGTTAAACAAAATGTTTTTACTATAGGCTTTAAAAATAAAGGTACAAGATTCAATTTGAAATTTATTAATCTCCAAAGTGCACTTTTATAAATTTTACAAAGTAAGGTATAAAAATTTAATTTAAATTGAATCAAAAAATTACCTTGGATTTATTTTATGTAAGGTACATTTTGTTGCAACTTAAAAACATTATCTTTCATCTAACAATTAACGATATAGATATAAAATTTTCAATGATTTTTTTACAAGTGAAACTTTTATAGATATTCTAGCTGAAATGCTAGAATATCTATAAAAGTGAACGTGTCTGTGTGTCTGTCTATGTGTCTGTGTGTGTGTCTGTGTACATTTCCCTACGCAATAACTGTCAATTTTTAGTCTACAGACTCGAAATTTGATATACCGGGTACTGAGATTTGGGAAAATCGATGTGATCGGTTTATGGCCAGAAATTTGGCGATTAAGGGGTCAAAGTTCAACGATTTGACATTTGAGAACCCTATCAAACTCCTCCGACAATTTTGGATCTACGCACTTGAAATTTTAGATATAGGTTCCTTGGACATGGATCTAACTTAATAACTTGATTTGAGCCCAAACCAATAAATTTTAATGGGTCATAATAGGGGTCAAAGTTTTAAAAAATTGAGCTCTGCGGTCTCTTCCAAATTACTCAGACAATTTCTAATTTAAATATTTTAAATTTTACATAAAGGGTATTCAGAGATAGGGCAAGCTTTTTCATCAGTTTGGGTCGAAAATTTTTAGTTACCAATATATAAATGTATGTATGTATGTATGTACTATGTATGTTTGCATGTCTGCCTTAAACTTTCAATAGAAGCGACGAATTTTACCAAGATCAGTATCGTTTTAAAGTTCGACCGTTCATACGACAAATATCGAAACATTGGCTAAAAATATTAATATCTTCCCCTTCAACTAGGCACCTTTTTACAGGGAGGGGGGGTCACTTTTTTCGCCGATATTTTTGAAAGTTATCCTCTCCTTTAGATTGTCTAGCCTTTATTTTTTAAAATGTCGCTTCTGGTTTGGCGGTGGTCGTAACAGCATAAACGTTAGGTTTTACCCCGTTCTTTTCCTCCTTTGCGGTAAGGGTTCGAGCCTGCCTTCCTACTACCACTTTTTTTTTTTTTTTTTTTTTGCTCAACATACACATCCAAACACCCGGGAAACGCCGGGCTGAAATGCTAGCATATATATATATATATATATATATATATATATATATATATATATATATATATATATATATATATATACACACACTGTCACGAGCGCTTCGGATTCATCATTCAGGTGTCCAGTGAGTAAAAATGCGAAGGAGCGAAAGTGGAGATTAAAAAGTAAAAAGTAAAATATACATTAAACCGCGTGATAGAAAGTTAAAATAGATAAAGTCGATAAAAATATAGGTTGATTAAAAATTAGAGTATTAAAATCAGCAAGTTCGTGAGCACTATTGGCAAAGTCCATCCATTACGCGCTATATACATATATATATATATATATATATATATATATATATATATATATATATATATATATATGGTGATTGCAACGTTTTGTCACACGAGCACCACTCCCCCAGACATTTAAATTCCATGAGCCCAAAAATGACTTCTTTTTTTTTTAATCCTACCGGTGAATTCACACGCTCAAGCAGGCATGACACTGAAGACGGATGAAGAGATCAATTATTATACGCTTCCAGCATTTCAAGCCTCCACGTGTCACAACTTTTCCATCGCCATTGGACCATTTTTATAGACAAATGCCTGAGGGAGTATCTATACACAGATGATGTTACAGAGTCTTAGCTTTGTACGACAGCTAAGTCTCTCTCTCTCGGTCCAAAATGTTGAGATCCAGCAACAAGCAAGAGCAAGATAGCCAGCAACAAGTTAAACTGCAGACCAGCATTAAGCGAGTACTGGTCTCCTGCTTTATGGTTTATTAAATCAGAGATTTGCTTCTCCTAGAAAGGTTGCCTTCACCATGGCTTAAGGGAGCCCTCTCCACCCTCCCCCCCCCAACAAACACACACACACAGACACACACAGTGCTAGTTGACGGTGGACCCCGAAAAAGGGTTCTGACCTGACACACATATATATACATTATATATAAGAGAGAGAGAGAGAGAGAGAGAGAGAGAGAGAGAGAGAGAGGGTACACGTTTTGATAATAAAACATACTTTTAACGTATATGTTCAATGCAATTCTATACAACCTATAAAATAATATGAATGTTATATAAATATACTTGTGATATTGGAATTGTTTACTAACTATATATATGTGTGTGTGTGTGTGTGTGTGTGTGTGTGTGTGTGTGTGTGTGTGTGTGTGTGTGTGTGTGTGCGTGTGCGTACGCGTATATATATATTAGGTACGGGCAAAAATGGTGTAATAAAGATGGGGGGAACATAGTTTTGAAAGCCGATTTATCATAATGTTTTGTAGATTTCCAATTACATTTTTATTATATTTGAAAGATTAAAGCCTAAAGTTAATTTCCAAACGAAAAAAAATCTTTGTACACGTGAAAAAAAGTGATGAAAGATTTGTTCACGGCGAGCTAATTCAGCTAAATTGCGAAATTAAATAAATTTATTGTAAAAATCCTTTAAAAGATATATATATTAGTTTTCTGGGTATATTTTAAAGATAACTAGTAAAGTTCTAAGATACTGAATTAAAAAAAAAAAAAGAAAAAGCCACCTTGTTTGTACTAAAATTGCTTAATTAGCCCTCAGAAGCGAGAGATTCTCGCTTCGTTCAACTGAAAGAAAACAAAGTCCTCGTCACATGGATTATACTGAAATCTGAGACAATCGAAAAGCTGTCTGAAAATGACGCCAGGTAGTTAAACGAAGATAGAGGGTGCTGTTTTCCTTCTTTTTTTTCTCACAGCCGTGCATCCGCACATTCCTATCCTGAACGTTTGTCTAATTTGTCCACTTTTTAATTTAATTATATTTCTATGTGCCTGTCTTTAAATTTAAAAAAAATATTTTCCAATATTATATAAAAATTATGCTACGCCGAAAGTTTCACATTCATGCAAGCAAAGAAATATTAGCATCTTACATATAAAAATTATGCGAAACCTGTAATAAAAAAAAGTAGAAATAGTTTTTGCAACTATATTTTTGCAATTATATTTTTTGTGTTATATTAAATAAGCAATGCTTAATTCAGTGATAATATCGGTAGTTCAAGAAATTATTTTTTTCGAGTTATATGGAATTCAATAATATGGACTTATGAGGCTTTTTTGTAATGTTCCTGCAAAAAAAAAATTTTAATTGTTAAAATTTACAATGTTCATTTTCATAAAAAAGCGAAAATAAATTCATGCATTTTTTTACTACTGAAAACCATAACTTTAGTAAAGTCGTCGCAGGTTTGCTCCACTGGACATGAGCATTGGAGGTTCAGAGGGTGTCTGATGCGCAACAGATACTACACCTAAACTGTGCAAGCAAGTTAGGAGCCAAGGTGGAAAGTCCTGTGGCGATGGAGTGAGGATAACGGTGGCAGGTGTGAGAGCTGGGAGCCACTAATCTAACCTCTGCGCATAGGCGGCCGTGTGTGAAGGTCGCAGGTGTACCGAGTGGACGACGATACCCTGAGGCAGCTGCACGGATGACCAAGCAGCTCTGTTCAGGGATAGCACTGCTTGTTCTGAAAGGGGACGCCTCTATAAAAGGTGAGGTAAACAAAGCTCATCCAAAGACCATCTGACTGTCAAACCGCGGGCAGTGGATCTCCAATCGAGCGGTAACAACAACAGAACAAGAAATAACAATACTCAAGACTTGAACACCGCTACGCTCGATACGGACTTGGGTGACAGACCACATAGAAAAACAGCACTCATAGATATGGAGCTCGAAAATACAAATATCGACATAGCTGCATTGCAGGAGACAAGACTCAGCGGGGAGGGCCAACTGGGAGAAGCAAAAAGAACCTATTTCTGGAAGAGCTGTCCTGTAGATCGACCAAAAAGAGCTGGAGTCACTTTTGCGATCAGAATTGACCTAGCCAGTAGACTCGCAGAGAGCCACAGAAAGAATAATGACACTGCGAATCACCACATCCCATAATCGTAACATCACCATCATCAACGTCTATGCACCGACAATGACCTACCCAAACGAGGAAAAGGAGGCCTTTTACTCTCAGCTGAAAGACACCATAGCAAACGTCCCTGCAGCGGATAAGCTAGTTCTCCTTGCTTGGTGACTTCAATGCTAGAGTGGGCCATGACTACAATACATGGAGCCCTGTTCTCGGAAAGTTTGGAAAGGGAAATCCCAATTCAAATGGAGAACTGCTGCTCTGTTTGTGCACGGAGTTTGAACTGGCAATTACGAACACTTACTTCCAACATTCGGATAACCATTACTACTCCTGGGAACATCCCAGGTCAAAGAGACGCTATCTCCTGGACTATGTTATCACAAGAAGGAAGGACCTCAAAGATGCCAAGAACACAAGAGCTATGCGAGGACCAGATTGCCAAACAGACCACTACCTAATCAAGACTAGCTTCAAGTTCACCATAAAACCTGTGTACAGCAGGGCGACAACAAAGGTCAAGAGAAGGCTAAACACATCAAAGCTCGGAGATAGAAAACGGCAAGATAGACTACAATTTGCAATCAACTCAGCATTAGAACAAACCACAGATGATTCTGATTCATCAGAACAAATGTGGAACTTGCTAAGCAGACCTGTATTTTCCGCTGCGGCAGAGGTACTTGGTTACACAAAAAAGCGGAATGCCGACTGGTTCAATGAGAATGAACAAGAGATTAGAGATGTAATAAATGAAAGAAACCAAGCATTAAAATCAAAGCTAAGCAACCCGACTAGAGAAAACCAGAAGAAGCTGAAACAAGTGAGGGCAGAAGTCCAGAAAAAACTAAGAGAAATGGAAAACACCTGGTGGCTGAAAAAGGCTGAAAATATGCGGAGGCAAGCAGAGGAAAACAATTCTGCAGGTTTCTTCAGATCACTGAAGGAAGTGTACGGCCCTAGAGCCCAGATGACTAACACCCTCTTATCAGAAGATGGAAACACCATACTGACCTAACCAAAATAGATAATTCAAAGATGGCAAGAGTACTTTGGCACCCTACTGAATTTGCAATCCAATATGGATGAGGAGATCTTAAGCCACATAACAGTCTTCGCCCAGCAGATGGACCTGAATGACACCCCAACTCTTGGGGAAGTAAGAAAAG
The DNA here is from genome assembly GCF_053919585.1 of Euprymna scolopes. Lineage (NCBI taxonomy): Eukaryota > Metazoa > Mollusca > Cephalopoda > Sepiida > Sepiolidae > Euprymna > Euprymna scolopes. Next base: position 12,181,936 of record NC_136503.1, on the reverse strand, counting down.
CAATTTACAAAACTAAAATGAACAAATCTCCAGGAATTAACGGCATACCACCTGAAGTATACAAGTTCGGTGGAGAACAACTCATGAGAAAACTTCACCAACTAATAGCAAAATACTGACAAGAAACGCTGCCACAAGAATTCAAAGATGTCATGATCATCCCAATCTACAAAAACAAAGGTGATCACAAAGGCTGCAGCAATTACTGAGGTATATCTTTGCTGACCATTGCCTGGAAAATAATGGCTAAAGTAGTGCAAGCACGGCTAGCCAGACTGGGGGAAAGGGTCCTAACTGAATCACAGTGTGGATTCAGACATGAAAGATCTACAATATATATGATTTTCAGCTTACGGCAGATTCAAGAAAAAGCCATTGAACAGTATCGGGAGCTCTACATAGTCTTTGTAGACTTCCGTAAAACATTTGATACAGTTGATCGAAAAATGTTGTGGAAGGTCCTTAAAGTGCTTTGATGCCCCGATCGCTTTGTGGAAATTATCAAACAATTTCACGAAGGAACAAAAGGGAGAGTTGTAGTAGAGAATCTAGAAAGTGAACTCTTGGAAGTAAACCACGGCACCAAACAAGGGTGCGTACTGGCCCCAACACCGTTCACCCTATTTCTGACAGACGTCCTCTTGTTGCTTCATCAAAGCATCGAAGAAGGTGTCTTCATCCACACACGCTCTGATGGGAAACTGTTCAACCTTGCAAGACTGAAGCAAAGACCAAGACAAGGAAGGAGCTGATAACAGAACTACTGTTCGCAGACGACACGGCTCTGATAGCTCACAATCAAGCTCAGATGCAAAGGAGAGTTGATACTTTCTTTCAAACAGCCAGGAAGATAGGCCTACAAATCAACATAGGTAAGACTGAAGTGATGTATCAGCCCTCGCCAGATAACAACGAACCGCAAGAACCTATAATAACAATCAACGGCAAGGTGCTAAAAGTTGTTGAAAACTTCAAATACCTTGAAAGCACTCTAAGCACTGATAACGGTGCTGACAAAGAAATACGCTGCCAAATTCAAAGCGCATGTGCCTCCCTTGACAAGCTAGAAAAGAGGCTCTGGATAAGGGCTGGTATCCGGCTAGAGACGAAGTGCAGAATCTACAAAACCATCGTCCTGCCAGCCCTGCTGTACTCAGCAGAGACCTACACTCTGTATAGAGAACACGTAAGGAGATTGGAAGCCGTCCAACAAAAACACCTGAGAAGGATCATGAAGATCAAATCGAGTGACTTTATACCAAACACGGAAGTTCACAGGAGAGCAAACCTAAATAGTGTGGAAGCTACCCTTGCTACTATGCAACTACGATGGACCGGGCACATTACTAGAATGGAAGAAAACCAAATTCCAAAGATGATCTTCTACGGGGAACTGAAAAATGGAACCCGCAAGGTAGGAGGTCAGAAGCTTCGCTGCAAAGATGTAACAAAGCGGCCCCTGAAGGCAATGAATATCACTGTCGAGAGTTGGGAGGAACAAGCCAAAGAAAGGAAAAGCTGGCGGAACAGTCTCCACAAAGAAAGGAAAGAAAGAAATAGAGAGAAAGATTGGAGAAGCCTTAGAGCTGAGACACTATAGACGACATCACCCTGGCATCCACAATTGCAGTGTCTGTGACCGGATGTTTCACACAGAAAGAGGACTATGTCAACACCGAAGGATAAAGCACTGACGCCCCGACTAGTCATCGTCAAGACTGACTGACTGCATGATGATGATGATGATGATGATGATGATTTTTATCGACTAATGTACAAGGTATTAAATTATTAGTTTAACAACTAAGGTCTCGGCGTTTTTTTTTTTTATCTACATTTTTTTCAAAGTAAAACAACAACAATCTAATCGATGATGTATTTTCCATTTCTGTTTACAACCTTTTTAATGGTTCAAAGTGATTCTTAATACTTTTTCCGTAGAAATCATTTAATTTTGACTCAAAAAATTCATCCAACCAAGCTACCAATTCTACATCACGCTTAAGCGGAACTCCATGCATAGCATTTGAAAGTGACCATAAAATGGCAGAAAATTTGTTGCCAACCCAATATATATTTAATGATGTGTGAGGGGGGGGCGTGCGTGCATACAGCATAATCATGTTGACACACCGGGTCTCGTCAGATCAGCGAAGTTAAACAAAGTTAAGCCTGGCTAATACTAGATGGGTGACCATATATGAAGTCTAAGGAAATATATGTGCTCTCCGCTTATCTTGCCATTCAGGTTTTTAAAATACACTTGCCACATGTGTGCATATATATATATATATATATATATATATATATATATATAATACATATATATATATATATAATACATATATATAATACATATATAATACATATATATATATATATATATAATACATATATATAATACATATATAATACACATATATATATATATAATACATATATATAATACATATATAATACATATATAATACATATATAACACATATATATAATACATATATAATACATATATATACATATATATATACATATATATATAATACATATATAATACATATATATATATATATATGATACATATATATAATATATATATATGATACATATATATAATACATATATATAATACATATATATATACATATATATATATAATACATATATATACATATATATATATAATACATATATATACATATATATATATAATACATATATATAATACATATATAATACATACATATAATACATATATATAATACATATATAATACATATATAATACATATATATATAATACATATATATAATACATATATATAATACATATATATACGTAATACATATATATATAATACATATATATAATACATATGTATATATAATACATATGTATATATAATACATATGTATATATAATACATATGTATATATAATACATATGTATATATAATACATATATATATAATACATATGTATATATAATACATATATATATAATACATATGTATATATAATACATATATATATAATACATATATATAATACATATATATAAAATACACATATATATATATATAATACATATATATAATACATATATATATATAATACATATATATAATACATATACATATATAATACACATATATATATATAATACATATATATAATACATATATATATATAATACATATATATAATACATATACATATATAATACATATATATAATACATATATATAATACATATATATAATACATATACATATATATAATACATATATATAATACATATATGTAATACATATATATAATGCATATATATATAATACATATATATATATATGAAATACCTATATATATAATACATATATATAATACATATATATATAATACATATATATATAATACATATACATATATATATGATACATATATATATAATACACATACATATATAATATATATACATATATATATATAATACATATACATATATATATAATACATATACATATATATATATATAATACATATACATACATACATAATACATATACATACATACATACATACATACATGCATGCATACATACATACATACATATATATATATATATATGAAATACATACATATATATATATATATGAAATACATATATATATAATACATATATATATAATACATATATATATATAATACATATATATAATACATATACATATATATATGATACATATATATATAATACACATACATATATAATATATATACATATATATATATAATACATATACATATATATATAATACATATACATATATATATATAATACATATACATACATACATAATACATATACATACATACATACATACATACATACATACATACATGCATACATACATACATACATACATATATATATATATATGTTTAGAGGTACAGAATTTATATATAGTTTTGAAAATAATAAGCGGAAGTTTCTCGGGAGCTCTTTCGGCTATCATCTCATCAGGAGGAAATCGATATCGTAAAAAATAATATTGTGTCGAAAAATACAGAGTTCTAATGGGGAACTTATTAAATGTGCCAAAGTACGGGGACACTAAAATAAATTTATTAACGTTTAAAAACGATTAAAATATTGGCACAACGAGGGAGGAGAAAAAAAAGCGGAAGAAAAGATTCAAAGTTCCCCAAAGAGAAACAATGCGTTGGATGTTTCTTTTTGCCGGCACAAAGAAGGTTGACCCATCGCAATAGAGACACTCCAAAATCTTTAAATGGTTTTTGGAGTCCGCTCTATGTAGCACCTCGAACCAATCTATTTTATATCTAGATTGATATATTATATATGATGTATATATTATATATAATATATATATTATATATAAATTATATTATATATATTATATATAGTATATATATCATGTATATATCATATTATATATATTATATTATATATATTATATATATTATTCATATATCATTTATAATATATATTATATATATCTTATATAATATATATATTTAATAATATATATTAAATAATATATATTGTATATATTATATATATATTATATATATATTTTATATATTATATATATTTTATATATATTATATATATTTTATATATATTATATATATATATTAAATAATATATATAATATATATTATATATATATTTTATATATTATATATATTTTATATATATTATATATATTTTATATATATTATATATATATATTAAATAATATATATAATATATATTATATATTATATATGTATTATATATATATATATATATATATATATATATATATATATATATATATATATATACAGTGATGATCATATTTATTGGAACGGTAAAATAAAAGTTAAATTTTGTCTAATAAATTCTAAAAAAGGGATTAAATTAAAGAAAATAACAAAGTATATTATGTATTTTTAACTGGCCTTTCCGATGCAGCAATCGGATTTTAGAAAAAATAAATAACAAAGGAACAACAAACATAATTGCAAAAAACCCTTGTTCAAAATTATTGGCACGGCTTTGTTTTTCTTTTAGTATCAGTATAATATCAATCAATTTCCGGTTTACGTGCTTTCTGAACTTTTTTATAGCCATATTATGCTTGTTTAACGCTAATTCAGTGAATAATTTTTTTCAGATAATATTTAGATAGCGATTTATTTAAACTATTATAAGTGACTTAATTATAATTTTCAATCGCCATGGTTAAAACTAAGGAACACAGCGAAGACGTCAGGAAGCTTGTTGTAGCATGCCATACCAATGGGGAGGGCTATGATAAGATTTCAAAGAAGCTAAACCTTCCCAAATCCACTGTTAGAGCCATAATAAACAAGTTCAAATCGCAAGGCCACGTTATGAGTTTAGAGGGTAGAGGGAGAAAAAGGATTCTTTCCCCAAGAGATGAACGGAAAATTGTTCGACAAGTAAAACAAAACCCAAGGATCTCTGTTGGGGAGATTGTTGATGAACAGAGCACCTCTGGAGTGAATGTATCTCGACATACAGTTGGTAGAGTTTTGAAGAGAGCTGGTTTAAAAGCATGTCGTCCGATAAAGACTCTCTTATTGAAGCCTATGCACCTGAAAGCAAAGCTAGCCTTCGCAAAACGTCATATTGATAAAGATGTTGCATTCTGGAAACGTGTTCTATGGACTGACGAAACGAAAATAGAGTTATTTGGCCATAATAAAGTGTCTTATATTTACAGAAAATCTGGCGAAGCTTTCCTGCCTAAGAACACCATACCCACAGTGAAGCACGGTGGAGGCAGTTTGATGTTTTGGGGATCCTTTGCTGCCTCTGGACCAGGGCGACTTGTTAAGGTCACAGGTAGCATAAAAAAGGAAGATTATGTTAAAATATTGGATGAAAACCTGAAAGACTCTGCTAAAGAGCTCTCACTTGGTCGTCATTGGTGGTTCATGCAAGATAATGACCCAAAGCATTCGGCTAAACTGACTAAGAAATGGCTTGAGGACAATCATATTAATGTTTTGGAGTGGCCATCACAAAGCCCAGACCTTAATCCAATTGAAAATTTATGGAGAACATTAAAATTGAGGGTAATGCAAAGGAAGCCTAAGAATCTTATTCAATTGGAGGATTATTGTCAGGAAGAGTGGGCTAAAATTACTACTGAAGAGTGCAACAACTTGGTTGTAAACTATGAAAAGCGACTGAGGAAGGTAATCAAGGCCAAAGGCTATACAATTGATTATTAAATAAATCGTGCCAATAATTTTGAACAAGGGTTTTTTGCAATTATGTTTGTTGTTCCTTTGTTATTTATTTTTTCTAAAATCCGATTGCTGCATCGGAAAGGCCAGTTAAAAATACAGAATATACTTTGTTATTTTCTTTAATTTAATCCCTTTTTTAGAATTTATTAGACAAAATTTAACTTTTATTTTACCGTGCCAATAAATATGATCATCACTGTATATATATATATATATATATATATATATATATATATATATATATATATATATATATATATATATATATATATTATAAACTAGCTGAACGATGCATGTTCATGAATGTGGATCGACATATAAATGCTTATGTCTTGCCATACTTCGGTATTGAGTACTATTGTATTAATCTTGTTAAAAATTAATTGGTTGCTTATCCTCCGGAAAAGATTAACCAGGTATGATTTATATTTATATATAAATATATACACACTAGCGGCCAAATATCTGGGGTTGTTTAGGTGTTTTTTTTTTTTATTTTTCCAGAACATTCGGTGGGGGTATTATAACTAAACTTGCACAAATTTAACATATCTCTTATATTGATAAACTGTATTAATTACAATTTATTATAAAGGATAGAAAAAAAGTTATGAGCATTTGAATTTTTTTTAATTAACGTGGCCAAAACCGTGGGACAACGAAAATAAATTTAAAAATAATAACATTGAAACATAAAAATACCGAAATTGGTTGACACACATTTAATATCTAGTGAACAATCTTTTATTTTCTATAATTGCAGCGCACCTTCTACTACAAAATTGAATGATATGGCGACATTCATCACTTGAAACTTTCGCCCAATCTTTAAGTTTTAACCACAAATCTTCAGTATTCTTGTACTTCGGTTTCTTGTACTCACACGGTTCCCCAAAGTAGACCATAGCTTTTCAATGGGTTTTAGTTCCGGACTTTGAAGAGATCAATCCAAAACATGCACCTTTTGCTCGTTCAAAAGTTCCATTACATGCTTAGCCTTGTGGCAGGGGGGAGGCATTACCCTGTATAAAAAATTGTTTTTTCACACTCAGAATTTCGAAGTATTGGGATGACATGATTTCTCAACAAGTTCTTGTATCTTGTTCCATTAACTCTGATGATTAGACGGACCAGATCCGTTATTCCTTCCCAAGAGATCATTCCAAACATCAACTTAACCGTTTTCTTCGTGCATTTTTTATTAAATCTTTCGCCACCAAACCTCCTTATAAATTTCTTCCCGTCAGATTCATATACATTAAACTTACTTTCATCAGAAAAAATACATTTAGCCACTGATCATCTGTTCACAACACATGCTCTTGAGCAAAGCTTAATCTGACTTTCTTGTTCATCAACGGTTTCTTAGCTGGTGATCTCGCAACCAGACCAATTGCATTCAGGCGTTTTGATACTGTTTTATGAGACGCTTTGATGTCATGATAGGCATGTAGTTCACGAGAAATGTTGTGGGCTGTCTGAAACCTATCGTTCAGTGCCATCTTCTTAATCAATCGATCTTGTCTAGAAGTTATTCGAGGTCTGCTATTTTTCTTCGATGGTAGAATTTTGCTATTATTCTTGAAATCCTTTATAACTCTCTAAACGGCACTTTTCGACAGCTTCAAGTCATCAGCTGTCTTCCGTATTGAATGGTTTTCTTCATGAAGTTAAATAATTGATTTTTTGACGGAAGCATCAATTTTACGTGTCATAATGATGGTGGGACCCACTTCAATGACTACAAAGTGACGTAATCGATTTAGTCGTCATTTTCGTGTTAGAAAAGTGGAAAACCTGACTACACAGTCCACAATAATTATTTTCTTTGATTTGTCCCACGGTTTTGTCCACTTTATATTTCAAAACAAAAATTAAAATGCCCATAACTTTTTTTTATCCTTTATAATGAAGTGTAATTAATACAGTGTATCAACATAAGAGATATGTTAAATGTGTGTAAGTTAATTGTAATCCCATCTCCGAATGTTCTGGAGAAATTGAAAAAAACTAATCTGTCCGAGATTTTTGGCCGCAAGTGTATATATATTTCATTATTTTTTGAGAGGGGGTACAAAACTTCATTATAGCTGTAAAAAAAAGGAAGACTGAGGGTTTTTTTTTTATCCATGATAAAAAGAAGGGCGGAGGGAAAACATTCAATTGAGGTTACATAAATAATCGGTTAGAGTCGGCCGACCAGGTTTCGCCCTCACTTTTCAAAGCCGAATCGAGGGAAATTTTGAGGGGAGAGGTCGTATATTATAGTAACTACTGCTTAAAAGATTCACACGAGTTTGCTAATTTCATGCAAAATTATAAAGTTGCCAATAAATTTATGTGCTCCTATTATATTAGCAACTTATTCACTTGTGTCCCTATTTTCGAGAAAATAGACATCTGCACTGATTTTTATATCGTAGTCAGATATCATCTCCTACCATTCCTGAAAACATGTTTATTGAGCTAATGAAATTTGCCATAACATCGGTTGAATTCAGTTTTAACGATATAATGTATCAGCAAATAGATGGCGTGGCAATGGACTCAGTTCTTGGATCAATAATGACGAATATATTTGTGGGTTTCTATGAAAAACAATTATTATCTAGGCCCATAAAACCGTTAATCTACTTTTGATATGTAGATGATGCATTTTGTCTGTTCAATAATCAAATAGAGGCAAACAAATTCTTCATTTTACTCAACAAAATGCATCCCTAAGTTTACCTATGAGGGAGAAAGCAATTCTACTTTAGCTTTTCTTGATGTATTGACAACGAAAACTCCATCAAATTATCTTACATAAATTTACCATAAAGCAACACTTACGCAATGGGCAAAAATCAGAAGCTCACAGTATTAATGCTGGAGTCCCCCAGGGGTCAATCCTGTGCCCAACTCTTTTCCTGATCTACATTAATGATCTTCCAAATCACATCCTTACATCATTCCTAGACATTTTTGCTGACGACACTACCATCTATGGTAGCACATCTAAGACAGTAAACGACCAAGTTCTCTCCGATTCTCTCTCTTCTGATCTTGATCACGTTGTACAATGGGGAAAGGAGTGGCTGGTTACTTTTTATGCATCTAAAACCAAGCTTCTATCTTTACATCATCAACGTTCTGATCCCCATCTGGCATCAATTAAAATGAATGGCTCTCGTCTTGGGGAGGCCTCAAGTTTTGACAAGCTTCTGGGCTTGACCTTTACTCCGGATCTTAAATGGAATACGTACATCAAATCTGTTGCAAAGGCCGCTGGAAAAATGGTCGGATCCTTCTATCGATCTAGTAGATATCTCACTGCCGATGCAATTCTCTATCTATATAAGAGCCAGATACGTCCAAGGATGGAATACTGTTGCCACATATGGGCAGGAGCTGCGAGAAAAGACTTATCCTGCCTTGATAGGGTTCAAAATAGACTTCGTGGCCTGGTGGGAGATGTCCTTTTCTCTTCGCTGCAACCGCTATCTCACAGAAGAGATGTTGCGAGTTTGTCTCTGCTTTATCGTTATTTTCATGGAAAGTGTTCGACTGAGCTTCAATCTATGGTCCCCCCTCGCCAAACTTTCACAAGAAACACTAGACTAGCTGAAAACATTATCAATAATTTTCCACACTCTTTATCTGTGCCTAAACCTAAACATAGATTCCATGATCAAAGCTTCTTTCTTAGAACTGCACGCCTGTGGGATTGTTTTCCGTTTTCCTGCTTTCCAGCTGTCTATAATATGGTTGTCTTCAAGTCCAACGTGAACAAGTTTCTGATGAGCCGTTCCACTTAAGTTAACAAATTTACGGAACTTCCATTACTATTGATTACTATATCGTCGTTTTGACTACTCTACACTCTTTAATCCTTATCCTTGAGTGGCCGATCGGCCTTGATAAGTGGTGAAGCCTCTGTAAAAAAAAAAAGACAGAATTCCTGACACAGAAGTCTTGAAGCGCGCAGAGCTTCATACCATCACAACCATAATCCGCAAAACCCAGCTCCGGTGGGCAGGCTATGCATGACAGGCGAATCCCCAAACAACTTTTCTATGGGGAACTCAGCCAGGAAAAGCGGACTGCAGGAAGCCAAAAGAAACGATATAAAGACTGCCTGAGAACCTCCCTCAAAGACTTTGACATCAGCCCCCAGTCTTGGTAGAGTCGTGCTGCGGAACGTTCTGCCTGACGGTGCGCCATCAGCCTAGGAGCCGACAGGGCAAAGGATCAACGCATGACACACGACCAGCAGAAGTGCAAGAGGAGGAAGGAGAGAGCTGCCGGTTCACAGCCTGCCGATACCGCCTTCACGTGTCCAGAGTGTGGAAGAGTCTGCCGAGCACGGATTGACCTCATCAGCCATCTCAGGACCCACCAACCCCCGACGCCGAACTGATTGATACCTTGGTCATCGTCGACTTCGACGGACGAGCAAGAAGAAAGAGAAGAATATATGTATATACATATGGATATATACAGTGATGATCATATTTATTGGCACGGTAAAATAAAAGTTAAATTTTGTCTAATAAATTCTAAAAAAGGGATTAAATTAAAGAAAATAACAAAGTATATTATGTATTTTTAACTGGCCTTTCCGATGCAGCAATCGGATTTTAGAAAAAATAAATAACAAAGGAACAACAAACATAATTGCAAAAAACCCTTGTTCAAAATTATTGGCACGGCTTTGTTTTTCTTTTAGTATCAGTATAATATCAATCAATTTCCGGTTTACGTGCTTTCTGAACTTTTTTATAGCCATATTATGCTTGTTTAACGCTAATTCAGTGAATAATTTTTTTCAGATAATTTTTAGATAGCGATTTATTTAAACTATTATAAGTGACTTAATTATAATTTTCAATCGCCATGGTTAAAACTAAGGAACACAGCGAAGACGTCAGGAAGCTTGTTGTAGCATGCCATACCAATGGGGAGGGCTATGATAAGATTTCAAAGAAGCTAAACCTTCCCAAATCCACTGTTAGAGCCATAATAAACAAGTTCAAATCGCAAGGCCACGTTATGAGTTTAGAGGGTAGAGGGAGAAAAAGGATTCTTTCCCCAAGAGATGAACGGAAAATTGTTCGACAAGTAAAACAAAACCCAAGGATCTCTGTTGGGGAGATTGTTGATGAACAGAGCACCTCTGGAGTGAATGTATCTCGACATACAGTTGGTAGAGTTTTGAAGAGAGCTGGTTTAAAAGCATGTCGTCCGAGAAAGACTCCCTTATTGAAGCCTATGCACCTGAAAGCAAGGCTAGCCTTTGCAAAACGTCATATTGATAAAGATGTTGCATTCTGGAAACGTGTTCTATGGACTGACGAAACGAAAATAGAGTTATTTGGCCATAATAAAGTGTCTTATATTTACAGAAAATCTGGCGAAGCTTTCCTGCCTAAGAACACCATACCCACAGTGAAGCACGGTGGAGGCAGTTTGATGTTTTGGGGATCCTTTGCTGCCTCTGGATCAGGGCGACTTGTTAAGGTCACAGGTAGCATAAAAAAGGAAGATTATGTTAAAATATTGGATGAAAACCTGAAAGACTCTGCTAAAGAGCTCTCACTTGGTCGTCATTGGTGGTTCATGCAAGATAATGACCCAAAGCATTCGGCTAAACTGACTAAGAAATGGCTTGAGGACAATCATATTAATGTTTTGGAGTGGCCATCACAAAGCCCAGACCTTAATCCAATTGAAAATTTATGGAGAACATTAAAATTGAGGGTAATGCAAAGGAAGCCTAAGAATCTTATTCAATTGGAGGATTATTGTCAGGAAGAGTGGGCTAAAATTACTACTGAAGAGTGCAACAACTTGGTTGTAAACTATGAAAAGCGACTGAGGAAGGTAATCAAGGCCAAAGGCTATACAATTGATTAAATAAATCGTGCCAATAATTTTGAACAAGGGTTTTTTGCAATTATGTTTGTTGTTCCTTTGTTATTTATTTTTTCTAAAATCCGATTGTTGCATCGGAAAGGCCAGTAAAAAATACATTATATACTTTGTTATTTTCTTTAATTTAATCCCTTTTTTAGAATTTATTGGACAAAATTTAACTTTTATTTTACCGTGCCAATAAATATGATCATCACTGTATATATATATGTATATATATATGAATTTATATATATGTATATACAGGTATATATATAGGTATACATATATATATATATGTATATATATGTATATATATATGTGTATATATATGTATATATATGCATATATACTTGCACATATATGCATATATATATATATGTATATATGTATGTATAGATGTATATATGTATATATATGTATATATATATCTATATATGTATATGTATATATATCTATATATGGATATATGAATATGTATATATATATCTATATATGTATATATATATATATCTATATATGTATATATATATATGTATATGTATATATATGTATATATATGCATATATCTATATGTATATATATATATGTATATATATGTATGCATACATATATATAACTGTATATATATGTATATATATGTATATATATTTTTTATATATATGTATATATATGTATATATATATATGTTATAGATGAGAAGTAATGACCTTGAAACACGCGTGTACGTAGATTACTGTTTTAAAAATAATAAATAAATAAAAATGTTATATACGTCCAAATATAAAAGGGCGACTTTCTAAAGTAAATAAAAAAATGAGCTCCGAGGCGGGGCCAATATTAACCGTATGTATCGCTTGAAAAATATCAGCAATAACAAAATCTATATATATATATATATGTATATATAGATATATATGTATATATATGTATAGGAGAAATGCCAACATTTTCAAGCTTCAATACAATCCACCTTTGTCCAGTCTGCACCCCCTCAGGATGCTGCCTCTGCCTGGCTGCGGATTCGTGACACTGTTGGAGTTTGCGCACTCTCCAGTTTTGGTAGACGTACAGTAAAGCAGCCGGACTGGTTCAGACACCACGCGGACACACTCCATCAAGCACTAGCAGAAAAGCGAGCGGCAAGACTGGCTGTGATGCAGGACCCCTCTCCTCAAGCTACTAGCCTCTGGAAGCAGAGCCGCTCAAAAGTGCAGCGCCTAACTCGAGAGGCTAAACACAACTATTGGAGTGACATCTCCAAGCGTGCTGAAGACTGCTCTGCCACCGGCAACACCGGTGGCATGTACCAAGCTCTGAAAGAGGCTCTAGGTCCTCCTGTGAAGAAATCATCTCCTTTGCGATCTCTGACCGGAGAACTACTCACCAATCCTGAGTATCAGCTTGACCGTTGGGTGGAGCACTACAGCTCACTGTATGCTCAACCTGTAGCAGCTAGTGAGGCTGCTATAATAGCTGCTGTTCCCCAACTACCAGTCCTCCATGAGCTAGATTACGACATCACCATCGATGAAGTACACAAGACCATCAAGCTACTGAGGAATAACAAAGCCCCCGGCGTGGATGGGCTACCTTCAGAAATCTTCAGATGCGGTGGTGACTCACTAACTGAGGAACTCCATCATCTCTTCTCAATCTGCTGGAATGAAGGTACTATTCCCGATGAACTTCGTAACGCCAACATAGTTACCCTGTATAAGAACAAAGGGTTTCGCTGCGACTGCAACAACTACCGTGGCATATCTCTACTTTCCCAGCCTGGAAAGATCTATGCCCGCTTAGTCCTGCCACGTCTCCAGATTATTGCCAACAGAATTCTTCCTGAGAGTCAATGTGGCTTTCGACCTGGCCGCTCTACCACTGACATGATCTTTTCTGTTCGTCAGATCCAGGAGAAATGCATTGAGCAAGGCCGTCCTCTCTATGCAGTTTTCGTTGACTTGACGAAGGCCTTTGATTATGTTAGCAGATCAGGGCTATTTCTAGTCCTCCGTCTACTGGGCTGCCCTCCCAAACTCCTGAAAACCATACAAGAATTTCACGATCAGATGAAGGCTACAGTACAGTTTGAGGGCTCTCGTTCTAAAGAGTTCCCCATCTCTTGTGGTGTCAAGCAAGGCTGCGTGTTAGCTCCTACTCTGTTCGGAATATATTTCTCAGCTGTTCTGCGCCGAGCCTTCCCAAACCCAACTGGAGTGCTCCTTCACACTCGCAGTACTGGAGGCCTATTCAACCTGGCCAGGCTACGCTCAAAAACTATGGTTAACCGCGTACAGATCCGTGAACTCCTGTACGCTGATGATGCTGCCTTCATCGCCAACTCGGAGGTTGAGCTTCAGGCAATGTGCTCCTCCTTTGCTTCTGCCTGCGAGGAGTTTGGTCTCAAAAT
>NC_136503.1:12137349-12162349 GCF_053919585.1 Euprymna scolopes | reverse complement strand
ACGTAAAATATTTCCCTGTAAAATGATTCGTTTTATCTAACAGAAGAAAGACTATGTTTAAGATCATTAAGCACAAATATCAGCTGATATAATATTGTAAACAAACACAGACGGGATTTGATGAACAACATTATCGTTATTATTTTTATTTACTTCATTTTATTTTATTTTTATTTTTGTTTATTTTATTTATGTATTTATTTTGCAAATTAGTCCAACGGGAAAATTATTCCTTGTAATATAAAATAATCAATAGAGGGTTAATTCTATAATAATAGAATCTGCATAAATTAAAATATCACGTGTAAGCGTATTGTACGGCCGGACAATGCCGGGTGACCAGGTAGTTTATGATTTTTAAAAAAATGGTTCCTTTTTTGCAAAAAGCATCCGAACTTGAAAACTGTGAAATGCATCACTAAAACGTAATCCCCGGTAAAAGTGCGCTGATTGACCACCGGAAGTCTTACTTTTTAGAAGTTGCTTTTTACGATTATCCGTGTTTGTTTCATGTGTATTCGGGTGAGTTACGAACGAATATCACATTTAAAATTCTCACTGACAAGAACTGTTTACGATATTAACAATTTCACTATATCGATGTTTACTCTAATACTTTTCTCTGGTCGCCATTTTTCAACTTTCGTTTGTAGCGGTACGAAAGTGGTTACTGAGCATGCCCAGTAACAGTTGCGTTTTAGTTTTTACTGCAATGCACAATTGTTTTACCAAATTTTTCACATATAACATTTTTGTTTCCAACTTGATACACACACACACACACACACACACACACACACACACACACACACATCATTACAAAATTACCAAAAACCACCGAAAGTCATATTTTTGAAGTTGCTTCTTAGGGTTATTCGAGATTGTTTCAGATGCATTCGGGCCTGTTGCAAACGAATATCATATTTAAAATTCTCGCGAACAATAACTATTTACAATATTTCACTACCCCGTTGTTGACTCTAATAGTTTTGGATAACTCTAAAAAGCACCTTTTCTGGTGGTCAAAATTGAAAAAAAAATGGCGACCAGAGAATCTATTAGATTAAATATCGAGATAGTGAAAGTGTTAATCTTGTAAATAGTTCTTGTCAGCAAGAATCTTAAATGTGATATTCGTTTGTAACAGACCCGAATACACCTGGAATAAACTCGTATAACCCTAAAGAGAAACTTCTAAAAGGTAAAACTGAAATATATCACTAAAACGTAGTCCCTACCCACTAAAACTCAAAACATTTCTTCAAAACGTACTTGCCTCCCTACAAGAAACAAGCTCGGGTTTTAATTTGGAGAGTACCCAACTTCTACAAATAAGGTCAAGCTTGATGGACGCAAATAAGAATTGTGTCAGTCAAGGAGGATGGCTTCCCCCTCTTCGAGAATAGCACAGATACTATTTGGAATTTATAATTTACTTGTGAAAAAATATAAAATATACGTTTTGACAAATTCAAAACGTGCGGAAAATATGGGTCATCCGCTGTCTATCTTACTTTTAACTAGAATCATAACAGTCACCAAAATACCACATTTGCACTAAGGGATATTATGTTTAAAATATTCCTTATATGTTAAAAAAAATTAATGTTTCCCAGTTTGAAGGCTGGGAAAGTTTTCGCGTGCAGGCATCGTATGATGGACTGTACGAAGTGAGGGAGGTCTCATAGTTTCAACCTATTGCTAGTTTTTGTACAGCAATTTAATATTAAAAACGGTACAATCCAATAACTCGGTCTAAACAAAAGCGTGTAAAACATTTTGATTCTCTCTCGCTTTTGATATTGAAAATTTGGTACAATGGGGAAAAAGTGTCTGGTTAATCGAAAACCAGGTTTTTTCCCCTTTCATCATTATCTGACTCCCATCACGCCCCAACTGAAATGAATGGCTCTCATTTTGAAAAACCTCTATATCTTTACAAGCTTCTGGGACTGGCCTTCACTCTTGACCTAAAATGGAACACTTACATCAAATCTGTTGCCAATATCACTGGAAAAATGACTACATCACTCTATCGCTCCAATAGGTATCTCACTGTCGATGCAATCCTCCCTCTGTATAAAAGTCAAGTACTCCCGAAAATGAAGTACTGTTGCAACATCTGGACATGAACTGTTCGGATCACCCTATCCAACCTTGTAGAGTTCAAAACCAGCTTCAAAATCTAGTAGGTGATGCTCTTTTCTCTTTCGTGTTGCAAGTCTGTCTTTTTTTTTTTTACATGGGGGTCACCACTTATAAAGGCCCGAAGGCCACTCAGGGATAAGGGTTATTGCGTGTACAGTAATCAGTAAGATAGTATTGTAGTGATCATTAGTATTGGGGGTGTTGATAGTGTCTTACTTAAGGCGGCGGTTTGTCAGGAGTTTGTTTATGTTGGACTTGAAGACGTCCAAGTTGTAGTCAGGTGGGAAACAGGCAAGCAGCAGAGAGTTCCACTGGCGTGCAGTTCTAAGAAAGAAGCTTTGCTCATGAAATCTACTCTGCTCTATCATTATTTTGTGGCAATTGCTCGACTGAACTTCAATCTATTGTTTCCCATTGCCAAACTTTCACAAAAATACTCGACTAACTACAACCACTATAGACGTTTTCTACTACTCTCTAACTCTGCCTAAGTCTTAACGCAGACTCCATGAACAAAGCTTCTTTCCCAGAACTGCCCGCCTGTTGAACACTCTTCCGATGGCCTGCTTTCCGGTTGCATACAACACGGTAGCCTTCAAATCTAATGTAAACAAGTTCTTGTTGAGCCGTCCACATGAATAATCAAATTCTACCTAATTTATACCATTAACGATTACTACACTATCACCTTACATCTATTAACCCTTATCCTCAAGTGGCCTTCGGGTCTCTATAAGTGGCGACTCCCAAGTAGAAAAAAAAGTAAATCAAGAGTTGTCTCCTTGTGCGATTACTATTACAGTAGAACCCCGGAATACGGGATGAAAAGTTAGTAACAAAATACAGTACAGTATATAAAATACACATGTATATAATAAAATAACATTATAAATAACACCGTAAGGCGGGGGAAATACCGTAACCTGAGACCGGAAAACATCATATTCCACATCGTAACCTGAAAAAAAAACCGTATCCTACGGTCGCCGTATCCCGGGGTTCTCTACTTTAATAACGTAAACCACCGTTAATCATAGCTTTTGTTGAGTTTGTGGGAAAAACTAATAAGTTTACTTTTAGTTATTTGTGAGGGAAAAGTCAAATTTGTAATTAATGGTGGGGGGGGGGTATTTTAAACTTTTTTCTCTGTTTTTCCTGTTATTTTTTTTTTTTTTTACCTTAAAAAATACAATCGTAAGAGAATAATACATTTTGCACACTTGTAGATTAACGTTGAAACAGTCCCGTGTATAAACATTAGATTCTATTTTTTATAGATAGATGTAAACACTAAAAAACTTGATGGAAAGAAGAATAACAATTATTTAAGAACTTAAATTAGGGGATCAGTTTTGTATATAAAGCTAATACAAAACGATTCTCCATTATCGGGATAGTCTAGTGTACTTGGGCAGTTGACAAAATAATTTTACTATTACCCTAAGTCCGAGTGGCTGCCAGTTAGGTTAGGTTATGAGGCAGTAGGGAATGTTTTGAACAAAAAATATTGGAAAGAAGGAATGTTTAGAAAAATAATTCTCTTAAAATTTAAATTATTTTAATACCATCTGCTTTGTCTCTCACGTGTTCCTGTTAAATGCGACCATGACCCCAAGAAATAAATAGGAATAAAAAGTCAGATCAACTATAAAAATTTAAAAAATAACATTGGCTATGAAAAGCATTTAAAGTATCGGATACAGCACTGATTTAACGTGGCTAACAGGAGACAATACAAAACTGGAAATAATAAAGAACTGAAACGAAATTCCGCCAATCAAAAAAGTTGAATAGCATCAATTATTAGTAAGGTTATGACAGGAGAATATTCTTATCGTTGTTTTGACTCTCGAATATATATCTGACACAGTTAGACAAAGTTAATCAATCGAGAACCACATCAATCTACATGAAAACATATAAGATATTAACTGATATATACTCGAGAGTCAAAATAATGAAAAGAATATTGTCTTGTCATAGGCCTAATTATCAGTGATCATGGAAAGTGACCATGGTCAAGTGGTTAACGATGTGTAATGATAACTTGGGTGTTCCAAGTTCGAATCCTGTTTACTGCACAAAAAGCACTTTCAATTAGAATGTTGGTAACTTTCTTGCGATCCCTTCCGTAAGTGGCTGATGTCTTTCTAGAGAGAATTCCGACTAGAAAAAATATCGGGGAAACCAATGCAAACAATAGAATCTTTCGATTCATATGATGATGATGATGACTATTAGTCATTCTAAGAAGAAAAATGAACTCGTGGGATTTGGAATAAAATTTTAATACTGACAATTGTTGATATTTAAAAGTAATTGCCCCCTCCCTTTTTTATATACTTATGCAGAACACGGACAGTACTAAAATAATAATATTATTCACAAACTCATTCTTAGTATGGGGCGGCATAGGGCGGCTTGGGGCGGAGGGCTTTTCTTTTACTATTCTCTTCTTTCAGCTAACAATTTGATAAACAAAAGCTAACGTAAAACTTGAATTTATCTTGAAATTCTACAAGATAGCATTTTCCGTATTCTGGAGAAATACCCTTTTTGTGGGGTGAGGGGTCAATTTGAAGGTGTGTTAATCGTTTTGGTGAGAAACCAGATTTTTCTGCTTTTATCGACAGATCAATGGACAATTTGAGAATGTTTAAAATCTATAAACAAATTGAAATGCAAGTTACACGGACACCATCCTTCCGAACACGAATTGTAAACACGACTGGGAAAAAATTGGTGCTTCTGCATTTACTGTCCCGCGGTTTCCACGAAGTTTCTTGAATGTATTCCGCCGCTGACGGGAATAAACGGAAGCGGCCGATCGCGAAACGTTTAAACGCTCCGAGAAACAAGGAAAACATGGAAATAAAATAAAGGAAAAACATGGAAATAAAATAATTAAAATTACAAACGTGTATATAACCCAACAAACCCTAAAATGCGCAATTAAACTATTTTTTTCTTCCAATTTATTTTTTAAAAAGTAGCCTTCATAGATTCGTATTAGATAAAAATAGATAGCATGTTCATTAAAAATTGAGGAACGCTCGGCCGATCTTTTTCTGGTTATTTCCCTCAGCTGTCGATGGAGACCGAGATAACTTCGTAGAAAATTACAGGTCGGTAAATGCAGAAGCACCAAAAAATTTCAAAACTTGTGAATCAGTAAGGTGTAGAGCCTCTACACCCTAGAAGCTAGTGATCTCCTGGTGATGTCTACGGCGAACGTCTTGATTTGATTTCCCTTAGACACCTGCTATGTCCTAATACTAAGAAATATTAAGAGAATGATAGTTTGAATTGATTGGATTTTCTTCAGACCTTGCAATTTAAATGTCTCGTCCGCGTCCCGTCGTCTCCTTCTGCACGCCTCTAGTTCGAACCCAACAGACACCGCTTCAAATAATTGTTGCAAATCGCAACTAATTTGAAAAACTTTCACTTTTCAATGCTCCCTTTTGAGTTTGTTTGCTTGTTTCGTTTTACGGCATATCAACCCTTTTAGGATTATTTGGTACTTGTGCAGAATTTGAACCAGACGTAACTAACCGTTCCCTCGGCTTTGCTCCGAACATGACGTCATGCGTTCGAGTTTGAATGTAATCTGACGTAAGACGCCGATCAGCTAATAAATGCGCGGCAAAGGAGCTGACAATCTTTAGGGAAAATATTGGAAGAAAAACAATTTTATACAAAATGAATACCTCCATCTTGGATCAACAGTTGCAAACGCCTGAGGATGTCGTTTCATATTGCTAAGCAAAACGATTAATTGCTGCAAAGAAAAATTGCGCGTCGTCTTGTGGCGAGAGATGCATCATCGCCAAAAGACGATCCGTTAAGGATGGATGTGGCTGGAGGTGTGCCAGGATGAAATTGACGTAATGCGGGATAAGCCGGGAGCTTCACGATAGTTATCTTTTCGAGTTTATGTGGAGACAGAAATTTGGTAATGATCCTCTTGTCTCTATCTTAAACCATATATCGGAAAGCTACCCGGTTGTCGAAGTTCTTTCCACATCCGTTGCCTCTTCTCACCCACCCCACCCACTTCCTTTGACATCGTTTGATGTGACCGTAGAAAAGTCTATTTAGTCCGGAGTGAATACCTCGGCTGTCTAAATTTATTTTCATTAAAAAAAAAAATGTAATTAAAAGTAAAAAAAAACAGTTGCTCAGCCTGCCCCTACATGAAAAAAAATTGCTCATGAAAAAAATTGCTCATGAAAAGATAAAAAGAAATAAGAAAAAATATTTACTTTACATTAGTTTCAAAAATGAATTTAAAAAATCTAAAAAGAAGAAATAATACATGAAAAACACAAAAAAGTGTTGTTTTATTTTAACTTTTGTTTTAAAAAAATATGAAAAACACAAAAAATTGGTTATCTTATTAATTTTGTTTAATATTGATTGTTAAAATACAACTTGTTTATTTATTTTTTTTTTCACTGAAAAATTTCTTACAATAATGACACAGAAATTGTTACGGTAGGTTGTTGTTTCTTTTTTATTTTCGTTTTTATCATTTTTTTTTTCTGGTGATCAGCATATCAACCCTTTTCGGATTATTTAATGTCGAAACCAGTAATTTTAGGAAAAATTTTATACAATTATATAATGGACTTCCGGTATATAATCAAATGTTTTCATATCCAAACATAAAACTGTGGAATAAACCTCCAAAACGTATTTTCATCTCCTAAAAGAAACTCAAATAATTTTCCTTAAGATTTACTTGTCTTTCTTAATAGGGACAAAGTCAGTTTCTAATGGGCATCTGGGATTAAGGATCGTGAGAGTGTATCGAGGGGACCACGCAGGTTATTCACGCCGTTAAAGCAAAATGCTGCGTTTTAGTTCTAACGTTGTCTTCCTTGGAAACAAGTTAATAAAATAAAACCTAAAAAATAGAATACAATCATCGCAAAATTAGTATAGAATGATGGGACGGCGGACAGTGCTAAAAATGACGGATCAACATAAATGAAAATAAAAGAAAGGTGGCCGAAAGTCAAGTATACGTACATCTGGGCTGGTGCATCTACAATTAGCCTCTCCCTCTTGGATAGGGTCCAAAAAAAAGTTTTCAATCTAATAAGCCCCACTTTGTCAACTAAACTCCAACCCCTGTCCCATCGCTGCAATGTTGCATCCCTGTGCCTGCTTTACAAGTATTTTTATGGAATGTACTCTGATGAACTCGTTGCACTTGTGCCCCCTCGACGTAAATATCCCCAACAAATCAAACAAGCAGCAAAAGCCTCCCCACCTACACTGTAGACATCTCTAGATGCCGAAAAGCGTTCTACTCCGCTTAGCAACAAAATCCCACCTCTTCACTGTTGTGGTCCCTAAAAGGCAGAAAGCTTTTTTACTCAAATAGTTTCTTCCTCGAACAGCTATACTTTGGAATTCCCTTCCTGCTGCCTGCTGCCTGCTGCCTGCTGCCTGCTTCTCTGTCTGTACTGATATGCAAAAGTTTAAATGTAACGTAAACCAACATCGTGTTAATCCTTCCTAGGCATCGTCCCAAATAGTAGCCCCTTACATCCAAGTAGCGATATACCTTGTTAGGGGTGAACGGGAACAAAAAAGAAAAATAAGAAATAAGAAAAAATGGGAATAAGGAAAAGAAATAGAAAACATATCTCTTGCCAAACAATAGAAAATTTAATATTTTGCACAGTTTAAAACTTTTAAATAACTATTTCTAAGTTTTCTTATTTGAAACTTTGTTTAGTTATTTTCATTTAACCGGTTCCAATATGAAAATGGCTGTCGACTTTTTTCTTTTTGAAGTGGTCGCTTACTTCAGGTGTACATATTTTTTTCAGCAGTTGACGTCATGTTCCGGGCAAAGCCGAGCAGACTAGTGGCATGTAGAGGCCTAATAATCCCTTGATGGTGTCTACGGCGAACGTCTTGATTTTATCCCCCCCACACACACACACCAAGACTCACGCTATGTCCTAGTATTAAGAAATATTTAGAGAATGATAGAGTTTGAATTGATTGGATCTCCTTCCGACATAACAAGTTGAATGTGTGGATTCCCCGCCCCATCGTCTCCTTCTGTACGTCTCCGGTTCGAACCCACCAGACATTGCTTCAAGTAATTGTCGCAAATCATAAATAATTTGCAAAACTTTCACTTTTCTATCCTACCTTTTTAGGTTTGTTTGGTGGTTTCGTTTTACGGCATATCAACCTTTTTCCGGTTCAAAATATGCACAAGTACATATTTTTTAATAGTTTTATGGTACCAATGACCCTAAGTCCGAGTCTTTTTTAACTTTAAGCCTGAAATAAGCGACAACCTAAAAAAAGAATAGATTAATCGCCATTTAACGAAATAACGAAACAATTTTTCAAATAACAAAACTTACATTTTTTTCCAAAAAAGTTTGAAATTATGCAGAATATAAAATGTTCTGTCGTTTAATACCAGTATATTTCAGTATTTTATTCGTTGTTAACTATACTAAACTTTTTTCCGAAAACTTACTAGGTCCCGCACTGTCGGCCAAACTACAACCTCTGTCCCATCACCGAAATGTGACATCCCCGGGCCTGTTTTACAAGTGCTTAAATGGTAAGTGCTCCGACGAACTCAAAGCACTAGTAACCCTCGACGTAAATACCCCCGACATACCCGACAAGCAATAAAATTCCACCTCTACACTGTGGAGATCCCTAGATGCCGAAAAGCCTTCTACTCAAATAGCTTCTTCCCTCGAACTTCTAATTCCCTACCAGGCCCCTGTGTCCCTGACTGTACAGACATGCAGAAATTCAAGTGTAATGTGAACAGACATCTTGTGGCCCAAGTATCTGCATAATATCCCTGCAAATTTGGCCGCAAGCCCCTTAGTGACACTGTACCTTGTTTGGGGATAAAAAAAAAAAACAGTAAAAATAAATAAATAAATGATTGCGTTTACTTACTTGATAAACATTTCCACGCCGGTTTCTTCCATATTTCGTCGAATTGCCTTCCAGGATTGTTTCAGTCTGTAAACATCGCGCACGTTAAAAGGTAACCGGGGATCGACCTCGGTAAGCGGCGGCGTGTCCGTATCTCCTTGTAATCGGCCAGCCACGGTCGCGTTACTACAGCGCCGATCCAGCTGAATAATACTGCATTCTGTTTTCGATTCTCGACATCCCATGATGGGGAAAGATAACAGATATGTTTCTTTAGATAAAAACACGTTCAAAACGAACGCGGGCCGGTAATTTGAAATAATATTAATATAAACGAAAATAATTTTCTCTTTTTTTCTTATTTTTTAATTTTCTTTTTCTGATTTGAATATCGAAAAACACTTCGCTGCATTTTTGGAAAATAAAAAAAATAATCTTTTTATAAAATAAACTTAAAACATGATTTCTTTTTATGTTTTTTTAATTATTTTTTTTAATATATATAAATGGTCATTGATTAAATAAACTGCGAAATTACGCGTGTATGTATATTAGAGGTAAGTAAACTAATTTCCCCCAAAAAATAAGAATTGCCGTAAAATTTTTTTGTTGTTGTTACTACATAATAAGCAAATAGATTAATTTGAAATATTTTTATTTTTATTTTTGAGTTCTAACGCAAGTCTTCACTTACGATTGCTTACCGGCAACAACAGGTTGGGTTCCTTGGAATCCGAGAGCCAAAAAAGTCTGCCCAGATGTCCAGTACCCTCCGTTTCTTGTAGTTACCGTTGCAGATCACTTTGCGTTTTGGCCATAGCCGTTTACCATTGATTTCCCGGGAAGAACAGTTGTTGCTTTTCGAGGTAAATGGAATGGCAACAAGTCGTCACAGGACTGTTTGACAAAAGAACTCTTTGCCGACTTTTTTTCCGGTGGGGAGGGAGGGGGTGGGTAAAAAAAAAACACGTAACTGCAAAAGTAGACCTTATAATGTAAAGATATGTTATATTTTTAGAGAGGGGTTAAAAATGATAAAACATCTTCAGCTTTCCGTAGTTTCCGATACGTTTTTTCTTTTCATATGCGAATATGTGTGTGCGTTTATTTTTTGCCGACTATATTCTCCAATTTCTTTTCTCTTTGTGTATGTTTTTTGTTTTGTTAATTTTTTTTTTTTTTATTGATAAATAAATTAAAGATCCCAGATACAGACGTTATCCAATGCGTGAAAGATTTTTTTTAATTAAAAAAAAACGGCAGATTGGTAGGTTTTTTTCCGTGTAAACTTTGCCAGAAAAAGTAAAAGAAAAAACAAAAATAGTAAAAAACAAAAACAAAAAAAAAAGACAAAGACAGACAGAGAGACAGAAAGAAACCGTTTAAGTCAGTTCTTCCTTTTAGAAAAACCGGGATTCAAATAGATCCAAGACGCGACCTTCAAGTAGATACTGGATTTTATCTCTCTCTCTCTCTCTCTCTCTCTCTCTCTCTCTCTCTCTCTCTCTCTCTCTCTCAATTATGTAGCAACAAGAGCAGCAGCAGCAGCGGCAGCAGGCCCGACAACGCTGGCGGGCCTCACTACAGTACTTGCTTCTTACAAACCTGCTTCTAAAAATGAACGATCCTTGGGAGGAGGGGGTTGGACGGGAAACGTAGATCGGTCGAATGAATGCAAGCCGTGCGCGTGCGGTGCGGCATTTCCAGGCCACGCAGCCATATTACACTTGCAGTCATATATTTTTAACATCGGCATGTTGGTTCTTCCGATAAAAAAATAAAAATTAAAAAAACAATAATAATAAATAAACAGCGTATTTTCTTTGAAATCTGTTTGTCTGCGTGCACACTGGCTGACGTCACAAAAGGAATAACACCGTCCGCTTTAAACAGAGTTCGAAGACACCGTTGGAAGGAGGAGGGGGAGGGGGAATAATTTTATAAGGTGGTACAACAGCAGGTTGACATCATCTAGGAGGAGATCCTTTCTGACGTCATAAATGATGGAGTAACAAAAGAATGACGTCATTAATTGAAACCGTAAACATAAAACGCCTGAAAGTGACGAGATTGGGAGCGTCTAGACCAGTGTTTCCAAACCATTTTATCATCGTGGAACTCGCACAGTCATAGTGATGTCCCGAGGAACCCCTACAAAGGGAAATTTTTTGCAATCTTATATATTTCTCCTTCATAATGCAAGCAATATTTGTTTTCATTTTTATAACCGGTTTAGTTTTTTTAAAAAACTTGCCGGTACTTGTGCACTCATGTTACCGTGCTAAAACACTAACGTTATTATTTAGAAAGCCGTTCTTAATATGGGGAGGGTGTTTTGTAATTATTCTGTACTTTCACCTATCAATTTAATTGTAAAAAGTATCGTAAAACTTTAATCTAGCTTAAAAATACTACTTAAAAATAGCTCGGTAACATAAATGCATAAACACCAAATTGTCTTTCTCAAATTTCTTGACAATTTTGAAAAAAAAAGTTAACATTTTTTTCTGACAATTAATTCAAACGCATAACTGAATTTTCTTCTTTTTTTCGTTTTATTCACAATTTCGTAGATGCTTGTCTTCAAGTCCAATGTAAACAAGTTCTTGGTGAGCCGAAATCATTAAATAATCACATTCTAACCAATATCCCCCATTAACAATTACTGGGCTGTTATTTCACTAACTACCGTACACTCATTAACTCTTATCCTCGAGTGACTTCCAGGCTTTGATAAGCGGTGACTCAGTTGTAAAAAAAATGTACAAGAGAATTAGGTTTCAAAAAAAAAAAAAAAAAAACATATGTCTCGTTATTAGTATTTCGTGAAGGAATTCTTGGAACCTCAAGGTTTTGCGAGACTCTGTATGGGAAACCATGGACTAGTCGACGTTACTCGTAATTAATAATATCTTACCTCGGTCAAGGATCTTGTGCAAAGAAACCTGATTTTAAACCACAACGGATAATTTCAGTAGTCCATAGACTAAATATGGTATTGTGGTGACTGCACAAGTGTAAGCCGTGTATAAATGATGAAAGAATAAACGGAACAATGTTTCCGTTTATTTAAGAGTCGGATAGACGCGTACTCAGTTGTAGGGTCTTGTGTCTAACTTGTAAATGAATAATTTGCTTGTTTGAGAATATTTTAAGATGTATTATCTGTTCTGGTTGGTAACATTTAATTATCCTCTCGGACATTACCTCATCGTTTGGAAGTGAGTTTTTGTTTATGGCTGATCGCCTGAGGTACCCTCACTTGGTAATTCTGACGAGATCGATCCCGATTATTATTATTTTTATTTTATTTTATTGTTTTTTTTTTTTTGCTTTGTTTTTTTTTTGTACTAGTAATTTTGTGAGCCGACTTCATGCTATAAACTAACCTTGTGTCTAATTTTGCCGCTTTAGTAGATAAGCACTACCTCCCTACGATAGTTACGTTGAGCACAAGGTCGTTATGCAATATGTCCCAGGGAAGGGGATCAAGTTGTTTAAAAAGAAGTACTCTGGGTTTAGGCAGAAAATTTGCCACTTCTGCCTTTTAGCTTTCTTTCATTTTTGAGAGAGTACGATTCGCGACAAGTGGTGACTGGTGAGCATGGAGAAATTTACCGGAATTTTGCGAAAGTTTTTGAAAAATCCAAACAAATATATTTATCCATAAACAAAATAATACAAGAGAAAACATTAATTACCAGAAAATTTGAATTAAATGATCTTTTTTAAAGCGGACACCTTTGTTTCTATGGTCTAGGTGGGGGGGGGCAAACAGTTTTCTTAATAAATTAACATTTCGAAATAAATTAAAATAACGAAGTTTCCAGATAAATGAAGATTTATAAACAATTGAAAGAAGTCACTAGTAGAAAACGTGTAATTTTTTACAATTTATTTTTGTTTGTTTTTTTTTTGTTTTTGTTTTTTTGCTTTTATTTTTTGTTTTTTGTTTTTTGTTTTGTTGGGTTTTTTTTTTTCGTTTTTACAAACAATTTTCATAATAAATTAAAATTTTTAAATAAATTAAAATTTCCAAATAAATTAAAATTTCCAAATAGGTTTATTTACAAAGAATTACGTTCATTTTCAGAGAAAATTCGTGATTATCTCCCCTTACTCCGAATCGAACCCTTGAAAAATAACATTTAAAGAAAGCTAAAGTGCACAAGTGCCGAAAATGTTTGAAATGTCTCAGTCTAGAAGGAATTTTGCCCTTGGACCGAAGACAGAACTGAATCTACACTTGGAATTATTTATTTGCAGAAAATATTTTTAAAAAATTACATTTTAAACAAATTAGACACAAGGCCATTTGAAAGTGTGGGAAATTGTTATCGTAGGTCATCATTTGACACAACATTTATCCTACCCTTAGCTAGAATCATCAATCACCATAATACCACGAGGCGTCCTACTTAAAGTTTCCCAAATCGTTTTTTTTTTAATTTATTAAAAATAAATGTGTATGCACACAAGTTCATTTGAGTGTGGAATTAGGGGAAACCCCACGAATAAAAAATATGGTTGATAGGATCTTCTCAGCCCTTTCGAAATAATAGACAGCTCATTGTTTTCCGGTTTGTTTGAAACCGAAAAGAAACAGACCAATCTCTAAGTGGGGGTCAGAAGTAAATGGGAGAGAAAAGAAAGTACAGCATGGGAAGGTGAAATGGGTGATGTCCTCCTAAGATGAATGTAATTTGGGGGGGGGGGGCAGGAGTGAAAAGAAAAAATATTAAATGGGGAGCGGCCATCTTGGAGGTTTATATTTGCGGGGAGTGTATTCACTAATTTCACACCAGTCGCTCTGTTTTTTCTTGGTACATGTATTAGAAATGATATTCATTAAATTCATTTATCCTATATTTCATAGCTCCCCCCCGCTCTCTCTCTCTCTCTCTCTCTCTCTCTCTCTCTCTCTCTCTCGTTTCAAAAGTAACGCATCCTATTTTTAACAAAAACAAAAATGTTGAAGAGTAACGAATACGGGATTGTGACTGTACATGGGCGTCCAGAGCGCGCATGGTCACTCAGTACTCTGTCGCCATTCGGAAATCGATGGACTCATCTCTAATTGTGCTGACATCAACTGCATCTGCCCCGTAAACGTTTAACAGCCGCTTCTGCATGTTGATCGGTTCAATTTTTTTCTGTGTGGAAGAATTCAATGATGCATCTATGCTTCTGACAAATATCACTGGCATAGGTTGCTTTTTAAGAGCATCATGAAGTCAGAATTGAAAACATCAGATTATGTATTGCATTAAATTGCAATTTGCCACCGCGTCTGATCCATTCGGATGAAATAAAAAAAATAGAAGGCATTACTTATGAAACGCCTCTCGTATATATATATATATATATATATATATATACTAACATGGGTGCCCGGCGTTGCCCGGGTGTTTGGAGGTATATGCTGAGCAAAAAAAAAAAATGGTATTTATTTTAACTTTCACCCCTATTATGACCCCCCTTAACATTTATTGTTTTGGGCTCAAATCAAGTTATTAAGTTAGATCCATGTCCAAGTAACCCGTATCTAAAATTTCAAGTTGTTAGACCCAAAATTGTCGGAGGAGTTTGATAGAGTTCTCAAAGGTCAAATCGTGGGACTTTAACCCCTTAACAGCGAAATTTCTGGCCGAAAACGGGTCGCATAGATTTTCCCAAATCTCAGTACCCTGTATATCAAATTGCGAGTCTGTAGACTAAAAATTGACATAGTTATTGCGTAGGGAAATGTACACACACATTCACTTATATATATATATATATATATATATATATATATATATATATATATTATATATATATATTATATATATATATATATTCAGCCACTCTGATGGACGACGAAACACATGTCAGTGGATAATTATATTTTAAAAATAATGTGTATATATATATATATATATATATATATATATATATATATATATATACAGGGTAACTCAAAGAAAAACAGAGGGCATATATATATATATATATATATATATATATATATATATATATATATATATATATATATATATAAACTAACTAACTTAACTAACTTTCTTGGATTCTGTTGGATTCTGCATCTTTGGATTTTACCGTCATTGGAAATTTTACCCTTCACCAGACTATCCATTCACGTGAAATCACTTTTTTATTCACTCTATTTCCTGTTTCACTTTTTGTTATCAAGTAAGATCTATTAATTACTTTAGTTTCATTTAATACTTTTGCAAGAAAAATCCGATCCCGCATTTTGCTAAATCCTACCCTCTGATGAGAAGGAAAGTATTTCTTCGAAACTCCGCGGATTAAGGACTATCCATTTATTTAGTGTTTCCTTTTTAAAATTAAATATGTGTTTAACTCTTTTCAAAGTGATTTTAACATGTTTTATGAACTATTTGTTCTTATATATATATATATATATATATATATATATATATATATATATATATGTATATATATATGTGTGTGTGTGTGTGTGTGTGTGTGTGTGTGTGTGTGTGTGTGTGTGTGTGTGTGTGTGCACATACTTGTGATGGGACGATTCCTAAATTTTCCCCGATTCCAATCAAATTGCTGATTCTGTTCTAAATTTCCGATTTCGATTCCGATTCTGATTCTTTTAATATTTATAAATACTTAATTAAAGATTTGTTGGGGTGTTTTTTTTTTTTGTTTTTTGTAAATTTTCAAATTATTACATAAACCCCCGGGTAATTTCCGAGGATATTGTTTCTCAAATATGTTCCTTGTAATGTATTGCAAATTGAAAGACAATAAAAGGTTTATTTTGATTTTAAACAAAACCAAATTGTATTAGTTCGTCGTTAATATGCAACATGTTACTTGAAAGTTTTCATAAACAGTTGAAAATCGTCAACGATTGATAAGTAAAATGAGAAAACGATGTAAGAACAAAATATTAAGAACGCCCTCCCCCCCCCCATTGTTACGAACGAATTTCTAAATAATAATGTTACTATTTAGAAAAAAAAAATTTAACATTGAGAGAGCGGTGCCTTCCTTCTATGAATCTTTAAACTTGATTTTAATTATATAAATGTGGGGGTTATTAAATTCATTTGCTTTGCTGTAAAAAAAATAACAAAAACAAGATGCAAATAATAACAACTAGTGGGACCTATGGAAATTCCACAGGGGACTCATTCATATGTAATATATTGATGTTGGTATTCATGGCGTAAATAGAGATGCTGTGATATTATTGTAACTCTTGTTAAAACTGCAAAAGTATTTATCTAAACTAGCAGGGACGCCCGACATGGCCAGGTCGTAAAGTACGCTTAAATATGATATTTTAATTCTTGCAGATTTCGTATATATTATTATAGAGTTAATGTTCTATCGATTTTTATAAATTATAAAGTTGAGATTTTTGTTTTTACAAGGATCACCACTTATCAAGGCCCGGAAGCCACTCAGGGATAAGGGTTATTGCATGTACAGTACGTTGTACGTTAGTGTTGAGATTTCATAAAGTGTCTACTTAAGGGGGTGGTTCATCAGGAATTTGTTTACGTTGGATTTGAAGACATTCAAGTTGTAGTCAGGTGGGAAACAGGCAGACGGAACAGAGTTCCACTGGCGTGCTGTTCTAAGCTGTGTTCATGGAATCTACGTTTTGATTTAGGCACAGATAGAAAGTGGGGAAGATTTTTGACAGTGGCTTCAGTTAGACGGGTGTTTTTCGTAAAAGATTGGCGAGGGGGGACCAGAGATTGGAGCTCAGACGAGCACTTGCCATGGAAATAACGGTAAAACAAAGACAGGCTCGCAACGTCTCTTCGGTGGGAGAGAGTTTGCAGGGAAAAGAACTTGTTTCCGAATAAACTAAATCTGTAGATTTCATAATTAAATAATATTTAGATTTTTAAAATTTATTTGATTGTACACGTAAGTTTTACGATCTCAAATATTCGATCAGACGTATGGTAAAGAAATGGACCACAAAACACGATTGAAGCAGGAATCCTCAGTATTATTTGGATTCTTTGGACTACCGCCTCATTTTGGGTGGGTTTTTTTTTTTTCATAACGTTTCAGCCACTGTAACCTCTGACCTTCTTCAAATACCTCTTGTTGAACTCCATAATCTTACTGTTATACATGGGATAGGTACTACATAGAACTTCAAACAGAACGCTTCCCCGGAGGTATCATGCTCTTGTTCCGTCAGCCATGACCAACTTTTACATTAATCGTAATTGTATTCTGAATATCACCCGGAGATTTCAAAAATAAAAAATATATCCATATTGGGTGCATCAGCTTGAGTTCCTTCAGCTATAATCGAAACCGAAACCAAAATTTATGAAGTATTCTTGATAAAATTATTTATAAAAATAAATGGATCACTGAAGTTCCATCAGCTATAATCGGAATTAAAGCCAAACCTTATGAAGAATTTTTGGTAAAATCATTTATAAAACAAAAAATAGATGACTTAAGTACTTAAGTGCCATCAGCTATAAATTAAACTGAAACCAACACTTATGAAGAATTCCTGGTAAAATTATTCATTATAAGAAATGGGAATCCATAAAAATTAAACAACAGTTACTCAGATGTAATTGTGACGTACAAAAAAAAAAAAACACGCATGCTATCGTATTAATATATAGTATTGTTAAAAGTCATAAAAATCACGCTCCTTTCCTGCTACTAACCCTAAGTACGGGTGGCAATACGAAAAATATAGCAATTGCATGTGGTTTTATGATTTTGCTGATCGGCCTTAGAATTAATGGTAAAAAAATACTTAACAGCTTAAAAAGTTATAATGTACCGAAATTGGATCAGTTTACATTATATAAACAACAGAACCCCCATTCTAAATTCTAAAATAACGCTCCAATGTGCTCACACATAATCATCTAAAAACGTAGAATCTAATATGTTTGGGGTATATTAAATGTAAATGAAAGTTTGTTTTTAAGTTAACAAACTTATCAATGTTTGCTCTTCCAAAGTTTTAATAAACTTGTGAGATTTTCATCTGTATTTTAATTTGTGCTAAAACCAAACAAAATGTAAGGAAACATGAAATATTTCAAAGGATGTGGTGATCACACAAACCAGCGCCAGAAAAAAATCCAATCATGTTAAACCTTTGATATTAAAGTATGAAGCCTCTAATAGATACCATATGGCCATTTATCAAATAGGTGCGAAAAGCTTTTCAAAATCTGATATTGGATAGGCAAGTGAACTCTAGAATATTTACTTTGCTTAGAATAAAAACTAATAAAAATAAATTAAATTAGGTTTCGAGAGTCTACATTTGCTAATCAATGTTAAATCTGTAAATGAGATTTATAACCCATTCTGTGGCCCTTCTCAGTCTTATGTTGTAAAGGAACAACTTCTAATAATAATAATAAAAATCTGCGCTTGTTTCATTTTTTATTTAAAAATTTTGAAGAATTGGTTTGGAATCGGAAATTAGTCTATAATTTTTCCCATTCCCGATTCCGATTCCGATTAATCGTACCTGGATGTGCTTACGAGTGTAATGACCCCCTGATGCAATCAGGTTGCTGCTGGCAGACCCTGGGTGTGGCAGCAGGACTCGGCGCCAGCCGACAAGTCCAAAGAGACCCAGGCTTGGATTCAGAAAGAGCGTTACTTTATACTCTTTTCTCACTGTCTCTCGTCCTCCCCGACCTGAACCTGCTGAACTACTTCGTTATTTCATACAACGAAAACATCACCAACATGACCTCCTACAATACCAAAACCAGTCTGATCGCCGCCATCCACCAAGCTCCCGTTGGAGCTAATGAAAAAGACATGCTCCAAGTTGCTGACCTGTATCGAGGTGGTGATTGAGGCTGAAGGCGGCTACATTGAATAAATGTCAGCTCTACTACATAATCAAGTTACCTGAATTGATTTTTCAATAAAATGTTTTAAAACAAAGTTGTAGTGTTGTTGTTGTTGTTGTTGTTGTTGTTGTTGTTGTTGTTGTTGTTTGGGGGGACGACATGTTTACCGTTTCACCCTGTAGAAGTGACAAAAGATGAAAATAAGAACACAAGTTTAGTCTCCTATTTTTTTACTTAAAAAGTTGAATAGCTACTAAGACGAGAGTGGTATCATTAAAACGAGCGATTTTTTATGCTTCTACATAGTCACCATCATTCTCAGTGCGCTTTTGCCAGGAACTCAATTGAGCATTTCTGCTTCTGACGCACGTCCAGAACAGGGCTTGCTTTCTTAGAGTATAGGATTGAGGATTCAGTACTTCGCTACCGACCTGGGCGAAATGCCAGCATCCCTCCACAATCACGCCGACTTCGTATGTAAGGATGTCTGACGGATGAGATGGATTTTAATGGTGACACGCGAAGAGCATATCGCGAGGGGGACTTTTTCATAGCACACTACAATGAAGTGATTACGTTTGCTTATAGGTTAAATGAAACCTTACTTTCGTTTTTAAATATTAACTGGGTCACGATGTTGTTACAACACAGAAATCCAATGAAAGGGCGAAGGTGTTGTAGGCGCGTAAAATTTTATTACATTTATTCGCATATAAAAATTGGAGTAAGTTTCACAAAAACGATTGAAAAAATCACGCAACGAATGTGGCACAAGGTCAAATTGAATGGATGGTAATCGTTCGTCATCCTTTTCGTTAAATGCAGAAGTACCCTGTTTAAAAAAATTTTCCGATTAATATTAAATGATCAACATTTCATGTTATAAAAATATTTTCGAATAAACACAGCTTTAAATTGCAAAGAAGGCTAAGCTTGTTTTGAACGCACGTAATCTAAAAAAAAAACAATTGAAATACAATTTAAGTTTAATAAATTGTTTTTTTAAGTCATGATCGCCATGACTGATAGCACCCTTCTTGAAAGTACAGCGTTCAAACAGTTCACCAGCCGAGTAACTCTCCCTGCTCTTATTTCGTCATTTAGTCCTCACATTCCATGAGCCATGTTTCTGACAAAGAGGGAAGAATTGTTGTTTTCTTGGCCAGAATCTGTTTTATCTGACATTTGTTGTGGGCAAGCTTTTAATCTTAAAGTAGTATTTTTTAACTCCTTAAATCAAGTGACTTCATGCCTTGTCTGGAGCAATTTCTATAAAAACCACATTGGTTTAACATTCATAAACAATATAAATTCGATTAAATTCGATACAGTTCAATAAAAAAAAATCTTCGTGTTTCTGCATTTGCTGACCCACGATTTCCACGAAGTTAGCTCGGGTTTGCTCGGGTTTGCTCGGGTTTGCTCGGCAGCTGACATAATCAACCTGACAAGGCTTGCCGAGCATTCTTCAATTTTTAATGAACACGCTGTCTGCCTATGAAGGCTATTTTTGTATAAATTGGAAGAAATAAAAAATTAAAAAGTTGAATTTTAATTACGACGGTTAGAGTTAGGGTTTTTTTTTTTATTGTATTTCAATGTTTTCCTGTTTATCATTATAATTTTATCGTAGCGATTTAACGTTTCATGATCGGCCACTTGCGGTTATTTCCATCAACGGCCGACCATACTCGAGAAATTTCGGAGAAACCGCGGGTCGGTAAATGCAAACGTACGAAAATCTTACCAACTTTAGATCTGTACCGAATTATTCCATAAATTCTAAAGATTATATTTCATGATGTATATCAGCTCAAAAATATTATTTATCAACTGATGCTCAAACATATTTATCAACTGAACAATTTCGCATCACTTTTAGTTTGCTTTATGAAGATTAAAATTAAGATATAATAATATAACACCTTATATCTAGAATCTTTCTTTCAAATTTGGATCCAAATCTACAGGGTGACCCAAAAAAACGGGCCACAAATCTAATTATGCCCCGTTTCTTAGTGTTTTATCCGAATGAAATGAAACTTTGGTCATAACTAGTTTATTATATTCAAAACATCACATCAAAACACTGGGGTCTTTGCTCTTTTTTCTCCGTTGACTGTAAAATGCTTAGAAAAACAATTGAATGCCCTCTGTTTTTTTTTGGGGGGGGGTCACCCTGTATTAGTTTGACAAGAAAGTTCTTGCGGAATTTTTAATTTTGATTTCAAATGATATATTTTCAAATAAGTTTTCGTTATAATATGTTTATTTTATATATAAATTTAGAGTAATTTTCGCTCTATGTAATTGTTTGAATTGCAATCGTTTTAAAACAATTGTCTTTTCAGAATGCTGAATACAAGATGGAAGAAAGCAAATTCTTACAATTTTCTTATTTTAGTTCAAGCTAGGTCTAAAAGCTGCTGAAACAGCTCGCGATATCAACGAAGTGTAGAAACAACTACTAAACGCACAGCACAATGGTCATTTAAGAAATTTCGTGGAGGCGACGAAAGTCTTGAAGATGAATGTAGAGGTCGGCCATCGGATGTTGACAATGATCAATTAGTCGAAGCCAATCCACGCACAACTGTTCGAGAATTTGCTTCTGAATTAAACATAACGTACATTTCCAACCACTTGAGATAGAGATTGGAAAGGTAAAAAAAAACTTAATAAATGGGTGCCTCACGAATTGAACGACAACCAAAAGAAACGCCGTTATGAAGTGTCATCTTCTCTTTTTTTTTTTTTTTTTTTTTTCGCAACAAGAATGACCTGTTTTTCAACGGGTTGTGACTTGCGATGAAAAGGGAGTTCTTTACGACAACCTGCGACGCTCACTTCAGTAGTTAGTCCCCGACGAAGCTCCACGACACTTCTCGAAGCCAGAGTTGCACTAAAAGAAGGTCATACCGACTGTTTGGTGGCCTGTAACCGGTCTCATCGATTCAAGGTTTTTTTTTTTTAATGCAGGCGAAAAAATACTGTCAACAAATAGATGAAATGCATCAGAAACTTCGACAGCGCCCAGCATTAGTTACAGAAAAGGCCCAATTCTCCTCCACGATAATACCCGAGCGCATGTTCTAAATCGACCATACAGAAGTTGGACGAATTTGGCTACGAAAATCTGCCTCATCCGCCATACTTCCCAGACCTCTCACTTGCCGACAACCACTTTTTCAAGCATCTCGACAATTTTCCGCGTGAGAAATGTTTCAAAATCCTAAGCGATATCAAAAACGCCTTAAGCGACTTCATAGCCAGCAAAACGCAAGATTTTTTACGTGGCATAATTAAACTTGTTTTGCGTTCGTAAAAGTGTGTTCATTCTAGTGGCGCTTATTTTGATCAATAAATTTTTGTTTGAGCTGAAATATGTTCATCTTAATTAAAACGTTGAAAACCGCAAGTACTTTCTTGTCAACGTGTTATTACATAATTCGGATTGTAAAAAAATCTAAAATATAAGTCTTAAGTTTACTTAAGAAGAAATTGAAACTCAGGGAATTTTATTTAATTAGTGTCTAATAGCTATGGATCAAATTTAATGTAAATCTGAAATATTTGACTTTTGTAATAAAATGATGTATCCATATTATGTCCTTAAAAACTTTTAAAAATAATCACAAATAACTGTAATCTGTGGAATATTTCCTAATTGATTTCTAATGCTTATTATTTGAGTTTACAAAATTCGTGGGGAATCTGAATTTTTGCGAAAAGATTCCAACTCCTGCTTCTCACTTTTGCATAAATTAAATTAAGTATAGCCCACATTGTCCACACTCACGCTAGAAGGTATATTCCAAAATTCATAGTGATCAGTTAATTAGTTTTAGAATGAATTCTTTATAAAGAACTATGGTAACTTCCTTCAGTCTTGACAGACTATAAATACTCATTGTAAAAATGCATGCGCGTGAAAATTTTGTGGCAAGAGTTGCGCAATCACCAACCACGCCTTCCTTTAGTCGGCAATGTTATATACGAGTGGCAAATGGAGGTTCAGATCGACTGGAAACAATGCCGAGATAAGCGGAGAGCACATACAGCGCCGAGAACTCCGAAATGGTCACCCATGTGTTACTAGCCAGGCGCAACGTTGCTTACGTCGCTAACTATAGAGACCTTTGCACATAGCTAACTTTATGTAGATATAGATTAAATAAGTATGGATCAGATGAACTCAGAAATAAAACGGGCATTTATGGGTGGGGGTATCAAATGAAAGGTATTTATGTAGTGAACGGCCTGTTTTCTGTGATGTTTTCACGGCATATTCCGACAACTTACGTAAACTGCCGGGGTATGCCGAGGATTGATCAAATTTTAAAACACAGAAAAAAAACATCATAATAGAAAACATTTATCGTATGATAATTTCAATGAAGAGAAATAGAAATACAAAAAATATAAATAAGAACTTAATTTACGAAAATTATGAAAAAAAAAATTGTGAAGAAAATAATGTGTAACAACAAAAAAAAACTTTTATTTGTAAGAAAAGTCTTTTTGTGTGTCTTTGTGTCTGT
Source organism: Euprymna scolopes (assembly GCF_053919585.1). NCBI lineage: Eukaryota > Metazoa > Mollusca > Cephalopoda > Sepiida > Sepiolidae > Euprymna > Euprymna scolopes. The sequence continues at coordinate 12,138,876 of NC_136503.1, read as the reverse complement.
AAAAAAATTTTTTGAAAACCCACAGCGCGTTTGTAGTGTCGCCTGATCAAACGATTTTTCATTGGCTGAGCATTTCGCCATATTCCGACGGTTTACGTAAGCTCCCGGAATATACCGAGGCAACATTCACGGAAAAACGGTTTGTTCATTACATAAGCGCCGGCTGGTAGATTTAACATAATTAGATCTGTATTTCTATTATATTGATATGTAACAGTGCGCGGATACGCGTATGACAACAGTAGCAGCAGCTGTATACAAATGGGCGTGCCCTGTGCAAGGTGTCACGGCAAAGAAGAAGGAAAGAAAAAGATTATAAAAAAGAAAAAAGTGGCCGAAAGAGGCAGGGAGAGAGAGACATGTTACACACAGGAAAATACGCGTCCTGGGCATTGTCGGACAAAGACAGAGTACCACGTGTCCGACATAGTCTTGTTAGGCATATTGAAGTACGAGATGACCTTTGAAAAAGAGACAACGGGGTTATTCTGGAAAGTACCTGTAAATAAATGTCTGCTGTTTCACTATAAAAAAAACGAGTCGAATTATTTCCTTGTCTTTGTTTTTTTTATTTACTTTTTTTGTTTGTTTTTTGTTGTTTTATTTTTGTTGTTTTTTGTTTTTTGCGACTGTCTGCTTACAACGCGTGGGTCCCGAGTATTACCATGTAACGACTGTCATAAATATCTGTGCAGACATTTGTAAAGATTGAATTATGAAGCTAGTTCAAATGAAAAGATAAAGGTTACGTGAAGTAAAAATGAAGACTTTCCGCTATAATTGTTTGATTTACTGATTCCGTATTGAATCATATCTCGGAGACGAATATTAGAATGTTAATAGACTTTTAAATCATTTTAATGTTTCTGCTATGGGCCAACATCAATAAAAAAAAAAAAATTTTGCATTGTTATCTCACATTTTTTTTTTTTTTTTCAGATTAACTTCGGGCAATGATATTTCAAAGAAAACCAAAAATTCAACTTAAAAGAATTTGATTTATTTCAAACACGCTTTGACCATTTTGTTCGTGACAAATTTGCTTAAACTCCGTCTCATTTTTGCCGATAAAAATATTAAGCGATCTGCTAGAAACAATAGCTATTGACTAGACTTCTTAGTCTGTTAAAAACGTGACTTCTTAGTCTGTTAAAAACGTGACTTCTTAGTCTGTTAAAAACGTGACTTAGAGAAAGAGCTTTTGCCAAATTAATGATTAAATATAGTTAAATATGTACCTATTTTTGCAGTAAATACTAGTCTCTAGTAATCCCTAATTGTGGATCGGACGGATATCATCATACTTTGTTCGTTGCATCCTATCATAACACAATTCCATACAAGATTTCAGCCAGATCGGCCTAGTAGTTTCCGAGAAAAAGTGGAACAGACAGATAGACAGACAAAGAGAAATATAATACATGCTATTAGTATCATAGTATTACTCATTAGGAGTTTTCAAACGAGCTATCATTAAAGATTTCTCTTTGAGAACAACCTGTGGTGTTCCCTGGTACCCGAGTAACA
>NC_136503.1:12107349-12132349 GCF_053919585.1 Euprymna scolopes | reverse complement strand
TACCGATAAAACTTTGTTAGAAAGTGTATGCAATAATCGCTAATCTGATAAAGCAAGCGCACTGGACATTATCGCCATTTTTCCCCTCGTAAAATTTCCGAGAATTATGCTTTGCTTGAAACAAGCTTAATTAATTGCGTTCTATTTTCGCATTTTATCTAAAAATATTTCATATTTTGTTTTTAAAACACGTGACGGACAATGGCGATGAAAATCTATACAAAATGTTTAGCAAAACATTATTGCAAATCATGAAATCGATGTTATCTACTTGAGCATTTAGATGTGCATTTTAGAGAGTAGTGTGCTGCAAGAATGTCTAAGCAGATCACGTGATAGGTTAGGAAAAATTGATTTTATATAGCGGGCCGGTTAAATTAAAACAATTGAAAATGGAATACTGTTGCCACATCTGGGCAGGAGCTGCTAGGAAGGACTTGTCCTGCCTTGATAGAGTTCAAAATAGACTTCGTAGCCTCGTAGGAGATGTCCTTTTCTCCTCCTTGCAACCTCTATCTCACAGAAGAGATGTTGCGAGTTTGTCTCTGATGTATCGTTATTTTCATGGAAAGTGTTCAACTGAGCTTCAATCTATGGTCCCCCCTCGCCAAACTTTCACAAGAAACACTCGTCTAGCTGTAAACACTATCAATAATTTCCCCCACTCTTTATCTGTGCCTAAACCTAAACGTAGATTCCATGAACAAAGCTTCTTTCTTAGAACTGCACGCCTGTGGAATTGTCTTCCGTTTTCCTGCTTTCTGACTGACTACAATATGGTTGTGTTCAAGTCTAAAGTAAATAAGTTCTTGATGAGCCGTTCCATATAAGTTATTAAATTTACCAAATTTTCATTACTAATGATTACTATATTGAACAATTTCTACTGTACACTCTTTAACCCTTATCCTTGAGTGGCCTCTGGGCCTTGATAATGTGGTGATGCCTTTGTAAAAAAAAAAAAAAAAAAAAAAAAAAAAAAACCCGAATCTCAAGGGCGGGTTGCTATGAAACACACTTCTCCTAATAACCACCTGAAATAAACAATGAAAATGTTAAGACTTAGTGCAGTAATATTTGAGCGGGAATGTGGTTTTCCCGTAGGGTTAGATTAAGTAAGAAATGGGAATTTTCCATTTTCGGTGAAAATAGAGGTTATGACGACGTGTAAATTATGTTACACCATAGCTGGAGATCGGCATGTAGTGGGGTAGGTTATCTTAATATTCCATAAGAATCTTTCACTTAGTGATACAAGCACTAAAATTGGCACAAATGACTATCAGAACGTACATTTTAAGAAAAGAACGTTGGCTATCAGAAAATTCAAGATGGCTGCCAGTTTTCAAGATGGCTGCAGAAGCAAACCTGATAAATTTCAATTTTGGTGCTTGTATCACCAAGTGAAAGATTATTTCAGCAAATCTGCCCAACTAATAGCAAAGGAGCAGGCTTGAGAGTTCAACTAAATGTAATCATTTTCGAACACATAATGTAGAAGCTGTTCATAGCATATACTTTATGTGAAATGAAATAAATAGACCTACGTTACGAAATGGCGTTGTTTCTTTAAATTTGAACATAGATAGCTAATCAGATTTTTTACAGGGGGGGAATCACCACTTATCAAGGCCTGAATGCGAATCGATGATGTGTCAATGAGTGTAAGTGGTCGGTGAGACAACTGTAGTGATCGGTAGTTGTGGAGATTGAGTAATATGTAATTATTCAAAGATTTGTTTACATTGAACTTGAAGATGGCCATGTTATAGTCAGCTAGAAAGCAATCCCGTGGAACAGAGTTCCACAGGCGGACAGTTTTAAGACAGAAAATCCGCTCATAGAATTTGCGTTCATATTTAGACACAGATAGATAGTGGCGGGAATTATTGACAGTGGTTGTAGCTCGATGATTGCTTATTGTGAATGTTTTGCAAGGTTGGAAGAGATTAGAGTTCAGTTTGGCATTTGCTATCAAAATAACGATGGAACAGAGATAGACTCGCAGCGTCTTTTTTATTTTCCCAGAATTTAAAATGGCGTTATCCAGTGAAGAGACTTGCGGGAGGTAAAATACGGGGAATTTGAAAGTTAACTAAAACAGCAGTTTCAATAAGCATATGTTGTTTTGCACATTGGTATAACATTTCTAATCCACCTGAAGCATGTTAATGCAAGGGTAAGTTGGGGAATGTTTCAAACTCATTTATCATCGTAGATAATTAGAGTTCTACTAATGAGTAACGGCACGTTTTTTTTTCTATCAAATGTTTTCATAATTCGATTCAGTGATAAACCGCAGAGTTTGCATTTGGAAGCAATTCAAAAGAAGTAAACTTTGAAGACATGCCCGTTAGTAATTCATGAAGGCAACACGATACATAAATTCGTTTGTATTTTGGGGTAGCGAAGCGCCTAAATATTCGGTGAGGCACCCATCCCCAATTCTTTCTCCCTATCCTTCTCCGGATCACCATTCTAAGCGTCATCATCATCATCATCATCATCATCTCTATCAATAGCAACATCGCATTCCTCCGCATCATCCTCATCATCATTACCATTTTCATCATCATCAGCAGCAGCAGGGAGGTGCTGGTGTTTCAGTGATTAACGATGCGTGCTGACAACCTAGGTATGCCAAGTTCGAAACCAGTCTATTCCACAAAAATCTTTTCACTTAGGAATGTTGGTCGCTTTCATGTCGTAAGTACATGATATCCTTCTATAAAGAATCCTTAATAGAAAGATGTTGGGGAAACGTATGCCAACAAAAGCCATGATCATGAAAGATGTTCAATAAACAAACGAACAGCAGCAGCAGAATTTTATCTTCCTTCTCCTCCTTCTCTCCACCTCATCATCCTTTTGAATCTATACCAATGGCATTATAAACCCATTTGTATTTGCATGTCGACCAACATAAATGAAACAAAACCATCTATACGAGGTGCCATCAGACTTCCATTTTTTTTTTACAGACATTTAAAATTGTTGTAGAAACTTGGAAATTTAGTATGTTATTGCTATACTTCTTATGAGGTGACTGACCAATTTTTATGATTTCAGGTTAAAACGAACAGCTGCAGTAGGAAGTGGAATACACCTTACTAAAGCCTGATTGTTACAGTTGGTGAATTTCAAAATTGCAATATGAACCTGGGGACACTTTAGAAGAACGATATGCAATAAAATTATGTTTTAAACTTGAAATAAAATGCCACAAAAACGTATGGAATGTTTCATACTGCTTTTGCACCATCTTACATGAATCGAGCATCTGTTTTTGAGTGGCATGAGAGATTTAAGGAAGGCATGGAGTCTGTGAGGGATGATAAGAGGTGTGAGAGGAGTAAGGAAGTCAGAAGACCAGAGTTGATTGGCCAAATAAAGACTTTCATGGATAACGACCGTCATGTATTTTTAGTGAAAATAAGTGCACAGTTTGATGTCAGTGTGGGAACTGTACACACAATTATTTGCGAGGAACTGAAGATGCGGAAGATTTTTGCGAAGTTTGTCCCAAGAGTGCTCAGAGAAGATCAGAAAGATCGTTGTCATGGCCAAGATGAGCATTTAGACAGTTCTACGCCCTCCTTATAGTCCGGACCTTTCTCCCTGTGACTTTTGGTTTCTCCCTAATCTCAAGGAAAACTTTACAGGTTGTCGTTATGACAATTGAGGAGATGAAAGAGGCTCTGACCAGGGTCATTGACATGCTCACATAAGAAAACTTCCATTGGGTCTTCCAGAAGTTGATGGAATGATACAATAAGTGCATTCCAGAAGTTATTGAAACCGTATAACAAGAGCATTGCAGCCAGAGGAGATTACTTCGAAGGGGACTAGAGTTTCATGGGTGTACTATCAATAAGTGTCCACACGAAAAAAGTCTGGAAACTTATTGAATGCACATTGTATAAAGGTAATTTATAGAAGGCAAAAACAATCCAGAGATGTAACGGATCGACCCAAACTGAAGTAAATTAAGATATATAACGTTTTATTAATACATCTATTTGAACATCCGAAGTGAAAGTGATTTTTTGTGGAACGAACTAAATTCGAACTTTGGACTCCCAGGTCGTCAGTCCGTAACATTAAGCACTGAGTCATTGTCATTACCCAACGTTTATCGAAGAACAATTGATTTCTGCGGAAAGTTGCCAGTGCTTGCCCAGTTTATGGATCGTGCTAGATTTAGATAGGATTTCCAAGTTAAATTCAATTTTTACGGTATCTTTTGTTTAATAAATGTGCCAGTACAAAATACATAAATGCTCCCACACCCACATGTTAAGAATGGTTTTCTAAATAATAGTGTTATTATTTCAACATGACCGCAAACTGAACAATCAACGAGTTCCACTTACTCACTCCAGTGAATTCGATAATCGATCCAATTATTGGTTAAATACTGAAACTACTAAATTGCTAAAGCTCCGAAAGAAGACGAAGACGAAGACGAACATTAATATGTATCGTTTATTTTTAGATCATAATTCTTTATGGAAATCGCTCCAGACAAGGCGCGAAGCTACTCGATGTAAGGAGTTTAAAAATACCACTTCAGTGTCAAAAGCTTTTTAGATTGATAGATGCTGGTCCAGAAAACAGCAATTTTTCCTCTTACGTCAGAAAAATCACTCATGGAATGTGAGAACTAAAGGACAAAATAAGGGAAGCAAGATTTACGAGGCTGCCGAAAGTAAACTTAATGTCCATTTCTTAGATTAATGATCGAATATAAAGTACTAATCTTCGATCGGTTGCTATAGACTTGACTAAAAAACCTCATCTTCTGTTTTAAAAACAAAGTGATGGTTCCCCGAGCCACGCCACATTGATGCGTCGCGAAATGATTACTGATGTATCGTGAAGCGGTTAGAAGTTACAAATTGTTATAGGTGGATAACAGCTTTCATATCATTGCAACTGGAATTGTTTGTATTAATAGATGTGGCACATAGAGATGTGACGACGCTAATTTGAAAGCAGAGTTATACATACACGCACATACCGGGTGGATTTTGATCTACATGTTGTGGCCATGGAAATGACCGAAATTGTAATTATCACGAAAACAAAGAAAGTTTTACATTCCAGGTCAAGTGTTATGAATTGTAAAATGCAAAATAAATGATGTTTTTATTTGGTTATTAACTTGATTCCATTGTAATTAAAACAAAGAACTATTTATATTTCAGATCAGGAGTTATGAATTGCGCAATACAAAACAGAAGAGAATGTAATATCTTAATATTTACATTCTCATGTCTATATAAGAAATAACATAAACAACAGTGATAGAGAATATAGCAGACTGGCAACAGCGAGCATGATTGACATCTTTGACATCTCTCCTCGTCGTGCCACAGACACCAACCAACCCATACTATTAATCTCTCTCTCTCTCTCTCTCTCTCTATCTCTCTCTCTCTCTCTCTCTCTCTCTCTCTCTCTCTCTCTCTCTCTCTCTCTCTGTCAATAGGTAAAAAGTTTAATTGTAAATAAAACCTCTATGTTGATAAATGCGTAGCTGTGTTCATTTTAAGATAAACGACAAAAAAATTGTCAGGTGTATATATGATTTCAGCAAGTATTTGAAAAGTGCAAGCTAGAAAATTATGCATACATTCAACAACTCAACATGAATACTAATTCACACATTATTTACGTGGCATTGATACTTAAATATTAAAAAAATAATAAGAAATAAAATGTATACAAAATCGTTTGTTTAAATTGTTATACATTTAAAAGTTTTCATGAGAATGAACATTGCTAAACATTATAAAATATTCATTTAAATATTCATTTTTGTGATTGGTCCTTCGTTAGAGCGCAGCAGTGTGCTTCCACGTTAAAAAATTCAGGAAACACTGTTCTAAACAGGCAGTTAGCTAAGACTTAGAAGATTTGCCAGTCGGAAGCAGACTATTTTTATGACTCAATTGACCCGCCTTTCACTTGCTTTCTTTGTTATCTATGGGGCCCTACGCCAGTAAATGGCAATTATGTTAACTAGTATGAATACTAGCGAGAATCACATCAGTACATATCCGACTAACCTGGTGGCAAACAATAAATATACCCTACTGCAGCTGACGTTATTGCGGCATGCTTAGCCTCACAGACAGAACGCGCTGGAAATTCAAATGTCGAAATATAGGAGGTGGTGGCGTCACGTCGTCGGGGGGAGTTTTTAGTCAGTCTCTCGTTGGGAAAGGCACAGACGAGATACTCCCGACAATGTACTAATCTAAGTGTAATTGCCTCGAGAGTCTGCCCGTGTTCGCCATTATGAAGACTACATTAAAAAAACTTAAGTAAATAATTAGTTAAATAGTCATAGTGGTCTCTCTTCCAATGAGTAAACTTTCTAAATAAAACCTTTAAAACCTCAGAAAATTTTCATTGTGTATTCATATACTAGTTTTGTTTATCTAGTTAAACAGATGAGGCCAGGGGTCAATAACGACGAGGGGATCACGATTAGTCATGAATGATTGTGGTAGTAATGCTACAAACAACATAGGTGAATTGGCACCCAGCATAAATGTAGATGATAACTCTTCTGGTGACACTTTGAATAGATACTCAGTAACTGCACCGCCGCGAAAAAGCATGCATGCTGCGGCCCTGCTGTTTTAATAACGTCGGCAACCATGGCTCTCCAAATTATAGAGTTATTGTAATCTCGGGAAGACAAGTAAAGACGATAGTTTCCCGTTGCTTTCCGTCTTGATTCGTGGATGTATCTCTCCTCCTGTAAGTTAAACGCGCCCTCAGATACCAACCAGGAAATTTATACGACTCGGCGCGGTACATACAGCGCCTAGCCTTCCGAAATGGTCGCCCATTTGGTATTGGCCAGGCTCATCGTTGCTTAACTTCGGTGATCTTGCGAGAACCGGTGTGTCAACGTGATTGTGCCGTATACCCACCTTCCGATGTGTCACGTGTGATCATAAGATCAGAGGAAACGTAATAGCAATGCTACAAACAAGCTCTAGTAAAAAAAATAGCAAAGGATATCCTCTCTTTGCTGTCAGTGCGGGAAAAGCTAGAGAAGAAGACGCTATAGGTGTGGCGTGTTTTATGGAGAAAGACGAAAGAAGCCGCGTGAAATGACGAGAGTTGCAGAACTTAAATGACCAAACTCTAAGGGAAAGAAGTCAATTTTGCGTTCACGCTTAATGCAAGAGACGCGTGATCGTATAGAACAAAACGGTGATCAAGGAAAAGTCCCCTTTGCACGGAGTTCCGGTGCTGTGATCCATAATTCTCCAAGCTCTACAGAACAACGACGAAAGAAGCAGCTATAAAAGTAAAACCAGCACCCGCGCACGTATGTATAAATGGACTTTTAGTATTTGATTTGGATACTTGATTGCTCGCTAGCGAGAGTGCACATGTGCCAAAGTACGCCTTTACGTACACAACTGATTTGCTTCGTTTTGTTTAACGCTTAAAATGTTCCACCATCTCTGGTCTAAATAATCCCGCTAATAGAATGCCAAGAGTTGGAAATAGTTGCCAGACACTTTTGATGAGGACTTATCCTAAGTAGCCATCTCGATATTAATGATGTCTTTGTATAGCAGACATAAAGGCATCTGTCTTTGTTTTATCGTTATTTCCATGGCAGGTGCTCGTCTGAGCTCCAATCCCTCGTCCCCCCTCGCCAATCTTTCACGAGAAACACCCGTCTGGCTGAAACTACTGTCAATAATTTCCCCACTCTTTATCTGTGCCTAAATCCAAACGTAGATTCCATGAGCAAAGCTTCTTTCTTAGAACTGCACGCCAGTGGAACTCTCTGCCGCTTGCCTGCTTCCCACCTGACTACAACTTGGACGTCTTCAAGACCAACATAAACAAACTCCTGACAAACCGCCCCCTTAAGTAAGACACTCTATCAAAACCCCCAATACTAATGATTGCTACAATACTATCTCATTGATTACTGTACACGTAATAACTCTTATCCCTGAGTGGCCTTCAGGCCTTGAGAAGTGGTGACCCCCATGTAAAAAAAAAAATTATATATAATACTAAAATTGTGATAATCGTTTATATTTGCATTTTTTTATTGTTTTATATGGTAGGAGGAACAAGATGCGAAAGTGATGATGAGAAGAGGGGCGTGAGAAAATGTTGCGATTGAAGAAAAGAAATTACGTAAATAAAGGTTGAATGAAGTGAGGAGTGGTGGGAGGATTGAAATAAGTAAGTGATGTAAATAAAGAAGGAACATGTTGGAAAGCTTTTTGATTGCACGAGTCATGGGAGAGGGTTTGTCAGTGCTGGTCGTACTTCACTATTTTTCTTTGGATTTCATCTATCTATCTATCGATACAATATACAATGTATAAATCTTGGCCAACGATTGCCTGAAATAATATTAAAACCATGAGTATCTAACTTGCTTGTTTTCACACTGAATCTTTTAGATCACCTAAATCAGGGCGAATAAGATAACTTATGTGAAGAGAGTATACAGGGTATAATAGTATCAACCTAAAAGGAGAGTACGAAAATGACGCAAATAACTAAATGATATAAATGAAGAAGAGATAAATACTAAAGTAGTAGTAGTAGTAGTAGTAGTAGTAGTAGTAGTAGTAGTAGTAGTAGTAGTAGTAGAAGAAGAAGAAGAAGAAGAAGAAGAAGAAGAAAAAGAGACATAGAATAAAATGATGACGTCAATAACTCAGTGACGTAAATAGAGAAGAAAAAGGAAAAACTTGAGAGTTACAGTACATTATAAAAATGAGTGCACATTGGGCGTTCATTCTTTACATGAGAACGCGTTATGAACCTTTTGGCACGTAAGTTATCGCGACAAAAATTTTATTTTAACCGTATTTAATTTGTATTCTTTCTCCATCTCTCTCTCTCTCTCTCTCTCTCTCTCTCTCTCTCTCTCTCTCTCTCTCTCTCTCTCTCATACACACACGTGGGCGCGCACACATACGCACATTCTATTGGAGAAATACAAAACTGCTAATCAGTTTTAGCAATTAGTAATACATCTATTTGAACTACACCACCCCATTTTTTTCTCCGATGTTTCTGGCCAGTGCGTGCATAACACGTTTCATGTTAATCAAGTGTTAGAATTGACTCGTCGTCTACCCTTCAGAAGTCGATAATAACGTAGTTTATTTATATTCATATTAACTTACGTCAATTAATCTTTACTTGTTTTAAGCAGCTAAAAATCTCGTCCGTTACAAATTAAGCTGTGTTTTATCTCAAAATAAAAAATAAGCTCATAAAATGTTATATGTGGGAGTACACACGAGGAAAGTGTTGGTGGTGGGCTTGTGCCAACGCCCAACCTGATAAATAATTATTGGATCAAAATTAGTAACACTGTTGGCCCAAGAAATGGGATAGATATGACACGTGGTCGGCTACCATTAATATTGTTGTTTGTTTATCAATCTGTTACATGGCGCAACAAAAACGAGTTAACAACCTTTGTGAGCGGAAGCATAATCAACAACATTTTGCACTTCACTTCCGTTAGCAAATGGCTATCCTTCTCAAGTAGCCTGGAATGGAAGCTATCCGGAGTCACTGGGTTCTTAATCAATTTGGTATTTTTTTTTTTTTTTTTTTTTTTACATTTTCACCCCGTACAAGGCACATTGCCACTTTGTTGTAGGGGGCTACTAACAGGGGCAACAACTACTGGGGTACTATGTAGGGATTTGGGCAGCAAGATGTTGGTTCACGTTACACTTGAACTTCTGCACGTCAGTACAGCTGGGGAAGCAGGAACCTGGAATGGAATTCCAAAGTCTAGCGGTTCTGGGGAAGAAACTACTGGAGTAGAAAGATCTTTTACATCTAGGGATCTCTACAGTGTGGGGGTGGGATTTTGCAGCCTGTCGGGTCTGTCGAGGGTGTTCACGTCGTGGGGGCACAAGTGCTTGCAGTTCGTCAGAGCATTCACCATTATAATACTTGTAAAACAGGCAGAGGGATGCAACGTTTCGTCGATGGGACAGAGGCTGAAGCTTAGATGCCAGTACAGGGCCTATCAGATTTGCGACTCTCTTTTGAACCTTGTCAAGGAGCGAGAGACTAGTAGCCGATGCACCAGCCCAAATATGACAGCAATACTCCATACATGGGCGAATGGTTGCCTTATAGAGGTACAGGATACTTTCGGGTGTTAGTAGTTTTCTAGCACGGTAGAGAGAGCCCACCTTCCTTGCAGCGGCCCTGGCAATGCCCTCGATGTAATTGTTCCAACTCATGTTTCCTGTGAACGTTAGGTCAAGGAGCTTGAAAGATGTACTCTCAGATAAAGAGTCGTTGCCCATTGCTATAGGTAGGTATCAAGTACTCATTGTTTTTGACGAACTAAAAAGTCCAGTAATAATTTTTTTTTAATTAATAATCCTATGTAAATTTATCAAAGTTTCATATAGACGAGAAACAAACACAGAAACATACGAGATCTTACGGTTCTAACTAGTGATGGGACGATTCTAATATTTTTTTCCGATTCCGATATAATTACCAATTCTGTACTAAATTATCGATTCCGATACAATTACCGATTCCGATTTCGATTCATTATAAATCTCTAATTATTCAACGATAGAGTTGTTATTTCCCTTGATTACCGTAATAATGCACGCTAAATGTGGAGATATTTTCTTAAGGTGAAAAATACACTTGTGGAGGATCATCCATCGAGTTTTAGTTTTATTAGTAGTTAAAAATCAATAGATATTTATTATTTAGTTAAAAATCAATAGATATTTATTATTTAGTTAAAAATCAATAGATATTTATTATTTAGTTAAAAATCAATAGATATTTATTATTTAGTTAAAAATCAATAGATATTTATTATTTAGTTAAAAATCAATAGATATTTATTATTTAGTTAAAAATCAATAGATATTTATTATTTAGTTAAAAATCAATAGATATTTATTATTTAGTTAAAAATCAATAGATATTTATTATTTAGTTAAAAATCAATAGATATTTATTATTTAGTTAAAAATCAATAGATATTTATTATTTAGTTAAAAATCAATAGATATTTATTATTTAGTTAAAAATCAATAGATATTTATTATTTAGTTAAAAATCAATAGATATTTATTATTTAGTTAAAAATCAATAGATATTTATTATTTAGTTAAAAATCAATAGATATTTATTATTTAGTTAAAAATCAATAGATATTTATTATTTAGTTAAAAATCAATAGATATTTATTATTTAGTTAAAAATCAATAGATATTTATTATTTAGTTAAAAATCAATAGATATTTATTATTTAGTTAAAAATCAATAGATATTTATTATTTAGTTAAAAATCAATAGATATTTATTATTTAGTTAAAAATCAATAGATATTTATTATTTAGTTAAAAATCAATAGATATTTATTATTTAGTTAAAAATCAATAGATATTTATTATTTAGTTAAAAATCAATAGATATTTATTATTTAGTTAAAAATCAATAGATATTTATTATTTAGTTAAAAATCAATAGATATTTATTATTTAGTTAAAAATCAATAGATATTTATTATTTAGTTAAAAATCAATAGATATTTATTATTTAGTTAAAAATCAATAGATATTTATTATTTAGTTAAAAATCAATAGATATTTATTATTTAGTTAAAAATCAATAGATATTTATTATTTTATAATTTTTACCAGCAAAAGAAAACTTTGCTTTAAACACATTCAAATAAAAAAAAAATAAAAGAATCGTTTTGCATCGGAAAATATGCACAGTGTTCCGGTTCCGATACTGATTCTGATACCCCCAAATATTCTTATTTTTCCGAATCCCGATTCCGATCCCGATTAATCGTCCCAACACTTGATTTAGCCCGAGGAGCTGTTGATAGAGTACTTGGTAAATTCAGTTGTCAAATATGCACTCTTCTGCAGGTTGCAATGCAGGCGCCATACAAAATACAATTGCGAATTAGGACTTCTACCCAGTTATGACGCTCGGTAAACATAGCAGTGGTAAAAATGGCAACGGTAAAAATGGCGACGGTAAAAATGGCAACGGTAAAAATGGCGACGGTAAAAATGGCAACGGTAAAAATGGCAACGGTAAAAATGGCAAAAGTTAATAAATAGGAAACAATGGTACTTTAACAAAGAAAAAATAGAATCGTTTGAGAATAGACAGATTAAGCTCCCATACAATTTAGGAACATCAATATAACTAAGATTTTAAACAAACAAAATTATAGTTAACAATCCTCCCTAAGTTAAGAATGGTTTGTTTTGTTTTGTTTTTGTTTTGTTTTTTCATAAATAGAAATGTAGCAAAATTTTAAAAAAGGGGAAAAGTAGTTTGTTTGAAACAGTAATCATTTTTTGTGTTAGTTCGTGTAAGTGATTGTTGAAAGTGTAGACGTGTCGTAACATTGGATAGCGAAAAAGTCTTTTCACATACGTCCGCTAGTACTGCTTGGTGAAGAAGAGAAAGAGAAAAGTGGAAAGAAAAAGGAAGTCACGTGTGATAGCGGAAGCTCGTAACGCCACACAACTGCCAATCACCATGGCTGAAGGGCAGATAATTCGTTCAATAAAACATTTTTTCACTTGTAATATTTTTTTATATAAATAATCAAATAAAACTTTTTATAATAGAAACGTTGGGTTTCTTTTACAATAGACAGAGGTAAAAAAAAATAACAAATAAATGTTATCAAAGGCAAGATAAATTACTCTTCTACTTAGTATTATTACTTACTTTAAAACGTTTATTCGGTGCGAAAAACAAATAGTGTCGAACGATACACGAGAACAAGAAAAATAGCCAGCACGAGAGGGTCACATATATGGAGTCTCGATAATGAGTATAAAATTAAAATAAAACTAAATACCGGTAGAAATTCACCCAATAAATGTTACCGTAACATTTATTAGAAAACTTTGTTTTATTTTTCATTTTTAAGCAATTACCGAAACTTCAAATATGTAAAAGTTACATAGCGGCCATTTTTTCTTGTTCTTACGTAACGCTAGACACTACTTTTTTTTTTTTTTTTTGAACCGAATAAACGCTTAAGTTAAAATACAAAAGAAAACTTATCCAGTTAGGTAGACGAGTAACTTATCTTGCGTTTTATTTGTTATATATTTGTTTTTGTTTTTTACCTATTTTTCCGACATTTGTCTATTGTAAATCAAACCCGCAATGTTTTATTTGAAAATATGTTTTAAATTATTCATTATTTTTTTATCTTTTCTTTTTGTGAGAAAATATGTTAAATACTTTTTAACATAGTCTAATGTTGTTGTTTTTTTATAAATAGAAATGTAACAAACTTTAAATATACTAGCATTTCAGCCCGGCGTTGCCCGGTTGTTTGGAAGTGTATGTTAAGCAAAAAAAAAGCGGTCAATTTTTTTAACTTTGACCCCTATTATGACCCCTTCACAATTATTGTTTTGGGCTCAAATCAAGTTATTAAGTTAGATCCATGTCCAAGGAACGTATATGTAAAATTTCAAGACCGAAAATTGGCGGAGGAGTTTGGTAGAGTTCTCAAATGTTAAATCGTTGAATTTTGACACCTTAACAGCCAAATTTCTGTCCGAAAACGGATTACAAAGATTTTCCCAAATCTCAGTACCCTGTATATCAAATTGCGAGTCTGTAGACTTAAAATCGACAGAGTCATTGCGTAGGGAAATGTACACATACACACACACATAGATACACACACAGACACATACACACACAGACACGTTCACTTTTATAGATATATAGATTAAGCGTCATGCTAACAATTGTTCTTTTCATTCAGCTGCATTACAGATTCCCACGTGGTCAAACGAATAAAATAAAATAAAACCGAACCGAAAAGACGAGGAAACATTTCCGATAAACACCGTTTAATGACGATTTCTAATTTCAATACTGGAACTCTTCATCAAATGGACTGTACCTGAAATTGTTTTGTTTGGTTTTTGTTTGTTTTTTTCTCAAGTTGTTTAATATGTTTGTATGTAATCGCCTAAAAAGTAAAGTCTCATCGAAGAGGGAACTGTAACTAAATATTCTTTCAATTGGACAAACTTCTCTATGCCAGGACGTGTATAATTAATGCGGTGAACAGAACCTTTCACCTTATAAAAATTAAAATTTATATCTACACTAGCAGGCCGCCCGGCATTGCCCGGTCGTAAAATACGCTTAAATAAGATAATTTAATTAATGCAGATTTCGTATTTATTATTATACTAGCGAGGGTTACCCGGCGTTGCCTGGGTGTTTGAAGGTGTGTGTGGAAACTCCGGGGGGGGGGTTAAAAAATGTTTTGGTAGGTAAGTATGAGGATCGAACCCGAACCGTTGAGGCAAAGTTGTAAATGGAAGTGTGAAAAAAAAAACGTGCGACGTTAACGATTGCCCCACCGCGAGATGCTAACGGAAACAAGTTTGAATTTATTTCATTGCTTGGATATGGCAGGTGCCCGTTTTAATGAGTTAATGAGGTTGAGTTTGACTGCGGGATTTTTATTTTTCCCAAGATGTTATATGAAAAAGACTAACCCACATGCAGCGAGTGACAAATGTTGAATATTTATCTTCCCGAAATCGAGCAAATTAAATAGACAGGCGAGCTTCGTTGTTAACTCTGAGATATTACGATTTATATGTAATATAAAAGGTTTTAAAAAGTTGTGAACCGACCGACCGCTTCTCTGAAAAAAGCCTTTTGTAGACATACAGAAAAAGCGAACACACATACATACATACATTTTCGCTTTTATATTTATAGATTATATTGGACACAATATATAGTAATGGTTTAAAAGGTTTTTACAAAAGTGACTTGCGTGCTACCACTGAGAGTCGAAACCAAAGCGTTTAGCTTAAGATTTAATTTTTTTTACGTCAATGCCTGAGCTATGAAGACCTGTTTGCTGCATGACTTAGCAGTAAAAAATGAAGCAATATCTATTATATTACACATGCATATTCGTAATGCCGTCGTTCAACTTTCACCTGGCAAATTCCATTTTTCATTTTTATTTTCACATGTTTGCACTAATTTTCCCCGGCTAATACCAAAATATAAAGTTTCGCATGGGTTCGAATACCCTATATATTAAGTTTCATGTCTATAGACCAAAAACTGATAGAGGAGTTTCGTAATATCTTTTTAAACAAATACATATGCGCATGCATAAATATATATAGAAAGAGGTTTGTGTTTACTATAAGCTTTTTACGCAAATATTACGCAATCGTGTAGAATATCTGCATGAATATAATTACACGTAATATTAATTAAAGATGATCATCCCATAAGAAAATCGCAAAACTAATAAGGAATTAATCAAACTGAATGCTTGAAAGAATATGCAAATTAGCTAGATCTTTTGCAAATGAATGCAATTCCATGACTCATATATAACAAGGCTGATTTTTTCTTTTCAAATCAATAGAAAAAAAGGGTTTAATATGAATATTAATACACAAAAAACTATAGGAGTATAGATTATGATTCTTTAAGTGCTATTGTTCTCATCTTTAGTGTTATTTGCACAACGTTTCGGTCGATGTAACCTTCGACCTTCTTCAGGTGTATAAGTCGCCATGTTTGATATTTTGCAAGCGGACTTTATTTTTAATTTTACTTTCAACTAGTACCTAAATGCAAAACCTCGAAAGTATGGAGTTACCTCTTTCCCAATATCAAACAAGGCGACTTACAAACCTGAAGAAGGTTACATCGACCGTAACATTATGCAAATAACACTCAACATGAGAACATTAGTCTGAAGAATCCAAATAATAGAAACAATATAAAACTTTTGTTTAAAATTTTCATTGTCTCAATCTCTCACTATTTGTCTCACAATCTCAATCACTTTCTCTCTCTCTCTCTCTCTCTCTCTCTCTCTCTCTCTCTCTCTCTCTCTCTTATTTAATCTCTCAATTACTTACTCTCTATTTCTCTCATTCACTCGCACTCGCTATCACATATACCCCCCATCTCTCTCTCTCTCTCTCTCTCTCTCTCTCTCTCTATTTCTGTTATTCTCACTCACTATCTCTGTCAAGCATACACGCTCTCTCTCCCGCCTACTCTCTATCATTCACTTTCTCTCTCTCTCTCTCTCTCTCTCTCTCTCTCTCTCTCTCTCTCTCTCTCTCTCTCTCTCTCTCTCTCTCATCACACACACACACACACCGGCTCTTTTTCACTCACTATCACTCACACACATTTTCTTTCTTGATCTCTTTATCTCTCTCTCTCTCTCTCTCTCTCTCTCTCTCTCTCTCTCTCTCTCTCTCTCTCTCTCTCTCTCTCTCTAATCAGTAGGCCCACCGGATTTTCTCAGTTACCGAGCCTCCGTAGCAACATCTTTGTCGTTTCTTGAACCGGGATAATCTTTTCCTCCAACCAACAGATGAGAGCAAAGACAGAAGAAAAAAGCAGACAAACATCGTCGGCTCAGATCTTCAAACCTCTGTTCACACATATGAAATAGTCATTAATCGTCCAAGAAACATGACGAGACATGATGAGTGCGGAATATTTTCCTCTTTCTCCCTTTCTATTTCTTTTATTGGGAAAAGAAGAGAAAGACGTACAAAGAAAGAAGGAATGAAAAAAATATTTAGTTCTCTCGAACTGCAAGAATTTAGACACCAGGGTCGGAAAGTAGGATTGAGAAGTCAGCGCCCCTGAGGAGGGGCACTCTGACCTACAAAAAGTGCCTGGGCAACCCGGTCGGCATTCCACGGTAAGAGCACCTCAGGTGATTGGCAATAAACCAAACCCTTCTCAGAGAAAGAAAGCAAGGCCTTGGAGAGTGGACCTCCTAGAACTGCACCAAACTAAACCCCCACCGCAAAATCAACAGGGACCGGATCATTACAGGAATGGTCTAATCTCTGTGGAATTTAGGGGTCTAGGATAATGATCCCTAGCCAGAACGAATAAAAGTTGGATTAAGAAGTTAAGTCGATTTCTCAGTTAGACTACAAAATCGATGAATAAATCACTATAATTTACGGATCATCAAGATGAATAAACGGGGTTGTCACATGTGCGCATATATGTACTAGTGTACATTCTTGCTGAAGTGTCGCCTATCGTGTGCATACATATTGCATGTTGATATTACATATTGCATGTTGCCGTTGACTCTACAGTAGGTTGATTCTCCTTTTATCAGATATTGTTTTTATCATGTCTGATGACTAGCTATCCTCCTCACTAATCAGAAATAGAATTTATACCTATATCTATGTATGCGTTAGTGTGTTGGGGCGTTTCTCTGTTAAAAAAAGTGCATTATTTTTGTTCGAAATGAGGCACCCTACGTGTGCCAGATATTTCAGCCACTCCAATCGTTTTAGTATTCAAGCCGCCCATTTAAGCGCAACTGCTTGTATCTCACTTGCACTTGATTCACTGGGTATATTCGCCTGGAAGTTTTTGAAATCCTTTTTTTATGAATTCGGTTGCTCCTATAATTACTAGAATGATAACGATCTACTTAAGATTCAAGCTTGTTTTCATACCATACGAGCAACGTGGGGAAATCCTATTTTTTATTCCATTCAAATGGATCAAATGGTATTGTTATGATTACTGAAATGATACATTCATAATATGAAATTTTCATCTCCCTGTTGTATATATTGATGGTGTGAGACTCTAAGAAAGCAATTCCCGTCATGGACGTGCGTCAGAAGCAGAGATACGTCATTGAATTTCTGGCAAAAATGCATTAACAGTGATGGTGACTATATAGAAAAATAGATTCTGGTGCACAAAAAGTTGCTCGTTTTAACGGTACCGCTCCTGTCTTTGTAGCTCTTTTTAATTTTTTTAGTTAAAAAAATAGGAGGTTTTACTTTTGAAACGACCCTCGTATAACAAAGTGCGCTCCACCGAGAATCGAAAGACGGGAGTGGTGCCATAAAAAGGTGCGACCCTTTGTGCTCCAGAGCTTATTTTTTCTACATAGTCTTTACCATTTTGGATGCACTTTTGTTAGCGATGAACGATGGAGCGCACTTTGTTATACAGGTGAATTTAAGTATGGCGTTATTCTGAAAATATTTTGTAGTTTTTGTTTGTTTGTTTGTCTGTTTATTTTCATAATTATTGTCTGCTAAAATAAGGATTATCATAATGTGCCTAATTGAAGGGGTTAGTAATTATGAATAAATATTTTTTTCACTGACACGTGAAAAGTAGATGAAAGTTGGCCAAGAACCGATCCGATAGAAACGGCAATAATTTTGGTGTAGATGTTTCCTTTGTCGTCATGGAATTGGATTTCAATTATGCAGATTATTAATAATACGTTATGAAGCATTCTAAGTGTAAGTAGGGGGTGGACTGTCGTAATTTATATATCAATGGTGATACCATATCCATACAAGCGTGTTGTATATTGGTACGTCAGTAAATAGCTCGGTGATTTTATTTTACGTTTTTTGTTTTTGTTTTTTTGTTTTTTTTTGCTGTTGTTTTGGCGTATCTGTATAAGTTCTTGAGTAAACTTCACACTGTATTCACTTGGTAAATAGATAAATTACTTAAATGTTTTTTGTTTAAATTATATATGCATATGAGTAATGAACTGAGGTAGGTGGACGAAAGTTAGGTTTATTAATTTGTACAGTATCGTTTAGGTAAACAGGTTTGTAATTATTACTAATTATTTTAACGAGTTCATGGCGTTATTAGAATTAATCTGTTAACTAACTGATATGATCCCTAGAAAAGGAATATATACCGTGTGAAGTAGTTGAGTGGTTTTCAGTTCGTGTAATGAATCTTATATTTCGTAGTGTTGAGTATCGTAGATGCAACAGAGTTTGTAGCGTGAAGCTTGTATACGTTTCGACATCTCTCCAAAGTATCCTTCCCAGCCGGTATTTATGGCTTAACCAGTCAATCACAGTAGTGCAGGAGGAAATACCCGGATGTACTTATATTCAGTTTGGTTTAGCTGTTTTGCTTTATCGCATATCAACCCTTTCGGATTATTTAATGCTGAATCCAGTAAATTTTGAAAAATGTTTTATTTTTCAAATTCTTTATATTTTCAAATATTTATGAATAGTGTTTTGTTTGTTTTCTTTTTGTGTGTGTGTGTGTGTGTGTGTGTGTGTGTGTGTGTGTGTGTGTGTGTGTGTGTGTGTGTGTGTGTGTGTGTGTGTGTGTGTGTAGAGGAAATTTTTACTTTGCAGAACATGACTGAGTTTTGCAATGGGAAAGGAAATGAAAACAATAAAATCAATGTTTGGTGCATTTTAGGTCAGTCAGCCAGTATCTTCAGGCAGCCTGATCCAATAGCGCTATTATATATGTTTGTTTTATTAGGTTTTTGTGTTTGTATACTTTTTTACTGTGAGCAAAGATTGTAATTACTATGCGTTTTTATCACATCTTTTTTATGGCTTCAGCTTGGAAGAAATCTTTTATTCCTTATTTTATTTATTTTATTTTGTTAATTTCTACTCTGATAATGTTTGCAAATAAAAGTTTGAATTTCAGCTTTTTTTTTAATTTTGATGGTTGTATTGACCAAATAAGTGATAATTGAGTCCAAGATTAAGGAATTCCTTTCCATGTTTAAGTCAATGTAGTTATGCTTGTTTTGGGGACGTAGAATGGAGCCTTTGCATATAAAGTTAAGTTTTGTTTGAATGGCTATTTTTTAAGAAGTAAAATAGAGCACAATTGAAGCATGATACTTGACTTTTGCATTTTAAACTTTAATTCAAGTTATTATAAATGAACCTCAGATTTGTTGAGGACCGGTTTCTTCTGTGGAAAGCAACCATTTATTAAAGCGCCTGACGAGGACTACTAGTTTTAACAGATCATTTGTCTGAAACATTAGCATGTCCAGTGTCGCGGCCATGTAAATTTGTTTGTATTAAAAAATATATATATATCTTGCTCTTCTTTTAGTTAGCACTCTTAATAACTTCGTTAAATTCATTAGCTATGACTTTGGAATAATCTTAACCAGGCACACACACACACACACACACACACACATATATATATATATATATATATATATATATATATATATATATATATATATATATATATAAAAGTCAATTTTTATGTGCATGTGAATATGTGTGGGAGAGAAAGAGAGGGGGAGTTCCTTTCTCATAGGTTTCGAAGCGACTGAGCCTATCTTTTGCAAATTTCACACAAAGCAAATTCATATGTCGATATGTTTTGTACAAAAGTTCATCTGATAAATATCAAAAATCGAGAAAAAAAATCCGATCTTAAGAATAGGTTTCTCTCTTATAAATAAAAAACAATAATTTTAACATGGGAATATTTTACGTTACACCGGTCAAAGGAGATAATGAAGTAAGATTTTAACAAATAATTTCTTCTAAAGATCGGATTTATTACAATCTGGAGATATAGCTTAGTGGTAGAGCATTCGAATACAGATCGAATGATCCCCCTGTTCAAGCGCAGGTGTACCTCACCATTTTATTTTTTTTTTTTATTATTGTTCAGTTTAATTTACGATAAAAAAGAGATCCATTTAAAATCGCCGAAAATCATTTCTTCTTTTATATATTTTAAAACTAAACATTAATCAGAAGTGACTTTTCAGGATATTAATCGTCAAGCCCAAATATCAGCTGACGTGATATTGTAAACAAATACAGACGGGATTTGTTTAATTATTCCTCGTAATATATAATAATCAATAGACGATTCATTCTATAATAATACATACACAATCTGTATTAATAAAAATATCATGTTTAAATGTATTGTACAACCGGAAAACGCCGGGCTGCCAGGTAGTATATATATATATATATATATATATATATATATATATATATATATATATATATATATATATATAGTTTTCTCTATTATATTAAGTACTCTTAACCACAACTTTTAAATCGCCAAATCTAAACTCTAACTAGTTTCAACCTCTCACAACCACCAAGCACATTATACATTTAAACAGACACCATTCATTATATAACATAAACTTAAATACTAACTCTGAAATATTTTTATTTGAATCTACTCCAAATGAATAAAAATAAAAAAAAAAACATATATGTGTACATATATATAAATATGCATATCTATAATATAAAGCTAAACGTCTGTGTGTGTGTGTGTGTGTGTGTGTGTGTGTGTGTGTGTGTGTGTGTGTGTGTGTGGTCACGAATAGGCTCCTATATGGTTGACGATTTAAAAAAACTGATTACATATAATGATAGAAGATCTATCGAGGACCAAGAATGGGTGTTTGATCTGTCAGAACGGTGGTTCATAAAAATTGTGGGGTCTGCTTTCGCACATATCCCCCAAAGTATGGAAATAAAAAATGAAAAAAAAACGTTTACAAGTGTTTTTGATATAGATGTACATAAGAATACTTTGATAAGTATGTTTCAACTTTAATAGGGATGGTATAATAAAATTGTGGGTTCTGTGTTCGCGCCTGTACTCCATGGAAACTTTAAAGTTACTTTATGGTAGAAAAGTTCATTGGTTTGTATTTTTAAGTAGTTTGTAAAAAAAAAAAATTTTTTTTAATTCATGCACCGGTTTAAAAAAATCAAAATGGCAGCAACTTTGAAATGGAGAGCCCCGTTTTCAATTTGAAAGAGGGGCACCTGAGCAATCTGTGTTAACAATTTAATAGAGTTCCGTTAACGTAAGGAATATTTATAAACATATTTTAATGTTTTCCGTTATTTTGTGCTTGAGGAATATTCGATTATGGCATGTGTAGTTTATATAAAAATCCATTTAAGTAGTTATCGCCTCAAATTTCGTTTTAATTTCGATTCGCTGAAATTATTTCAAGTAAAGAGCATTAAAAACAATTTCAAAACAACAACAACAAAAAAACATGAACTGAACTTTTATTGACTATGGTAACATTTATTTCTTGTATATTTATTTTTCCGAGTAGTCGTTTTTTGGCTTTTCTGCTAAACGCTCTTACTAAATAATATCGACGAAATATCGAAAAACAAAGAAACAAAAACAGTTTTGAAAAATAATGAAGCTTTACTTACTTTAGTAAAATGATCCGAAACAGCAAAATGGGATATTAAAAAAGTAAACACGTAATTACTTTAGTTTTTTAAAGCAAAGAATCGATATAAATATGAATAAGAAGAAAATGGCGCCCTTCTCAAGCAGAACAGCTTCGTTTCAGTTTTACAGTATTGGACAGTGTAGTATTGCGCCGTCGGATTCAGGGTTGCACTATTGTAATGTAAAGAACACGCAGAAAGGGTTGTGATCAAATGAATTCCTTCTAGTAAACTGGCAAAAAAGCTTAAACAGATATATAAATAAAAATAAAAAGGTTATGTAAATGTTTGTAAAAAGACACGTAATCACGTGAGTAGGATTTTTTCCTTCTTTTGGCACGATAACAAGTAACGTTCTAATTTTTTTATTATTTATCTATTTATCTATTGTCGAAAGAATGGAGAAGGAAAAAAATAGAGTTATGCAAAATTTGTGTCGAGAATTGTCTAAAGTTTTTTTTTTGCTTTCACTTTAATAAGAAGGTGAATTCATGAGGTGAATTTATTCGACGCAATATGATTCAACTAAAAAATAAATAAATAAAAGCTAACGTGAATTAAGATTAAAGTTAAGGTGTTATTGTGGACCCTCACCCCTTTTAAAAAACCTTGTTAAACTTTGTGACATATTTACATTCTATGGAAGTCAGGCGCGAACGAATACCCAATAATTATATTTTACCATATTTCTTCAAACTGAAACATAATTATCAAAGTATACTTACGCAGGTAGATATGAAAAGTCTTTGTTAAAGTTTGTGCCTATTTCCATTCTATGGAGACCAGGCGTGAACGCAGACCCCACAATTTTATTATACAATCCCTATTTAAGTTAAAACATACTTATCAAAATATTATTATGTACATCTATATCAAAAACACATGAAACGTTTTTGTTTGAATTTTTACATTTTTTATTTCCATACTTTGTGGACCAGGCGCGTACGCAGACCACACAATTTTAATG
Source organism: Euprymna scolopes (assembly GCF_053919585.1). Classification (NCBI taxonomy): domain Eukaryota; kingdom Metazoa; phylum Mollusca; class Cephalopoda; order Sepiida; family Sepiolidae; genus Euprymna; species Euprymna scolopes. Next base: position 12,109,270 of record NC_136503.1, on the reverse strand, counting down.
AATCATCATTATGCCAGATCAAACATACTCATTCCTGTGTCTCAATACATCTTCTATCATTATATGTGATCAGTTTTCTATAATAGTCAACCATATAGGAGCCTATTCGTGACCAGACATACACAGACGTTCAGCTTTATATTATACTAGCGAGGAGTGCCCGGCGTTGCCCGGGTGTTGGGGGGGGGGGGTTAAAAAAAGTAAGTATGAGGATCGAACCCGAACCCTTGAGGCAAAGTTGTAAATTAAAGTCTGAAAAAAAAACCGTTCGATGTTAACCATTGCCCCACCGCGAGATGCTCACGCAAACACGTTTGAATTTATTTTATTAGTTGGATTTGGCAGGTGCTCGTTTTAATGAGTTAATAAGGTCAAGTTTGATTGCGGAATAGTATTCATTTACTGCTGAACATTTTTCCCCCCCCCCAAGATGTTACAGGAAAAAGATTAACCCACATGCGGCGAGCGACAAATATTGAATATTTATCTTCCCGAAATCGAGCAAATTGAATAGACAGACGAGCTTCGTTGTGAGATATTACGATTTCTATGTGATATAAAAAGTTTTAAAAAGTTGTGAACCGACCGACCGCTTCTCTGAAAGAAGCCTTTTGTAGACACAAAGAAAAAGCGAACACACATACATACATACATTTTCGCTTATATATATATATATATATATATATATATATATATATATATATATATATATATATATATATATATGTATATATTCTTGCACACATTTGGACCCATAAGCTAATCGATATCGATATTGTAGGTGTATCAGAAAGTGGCCATTAAAAATGATGATCAGAACTTTAATAATTAAACTTACTATTTTTCGAAGCTCATAACTACTTGAAAAATGTAATTCAAGCCCTAATTTTTTTCAATTAGAGGAGCAAAGACCAAATTTAAAAAAATAACAGGCTTAATAGCAAATTATGCAATATTTGTTTTTTTAAAGCGGTTTTCTTTAAAAAAGAATAAAGAATATCAACATATTTATACTTGCTTATAAATATATGTATATATATAAATGCCAAAAAAGTCACTTAATTAAAAAAAAATACTATTTAATGGGTAGTTCCATTCTTCATTGTTAAGAATTTATCCATATTTATATTTTAAATTCCATGTATTTTTTAAATAAAAGGATTTTTTAAATCAAGGATCGTAGAAAATCGCATTTTCGCACGTGTTTGCGCGAAGCTTTAAAGAGCTGCTGTTGTTAAAATTAAATTTATGAAATACGGATAAATAATGTCTCTCTTTTTTTATCTTCGTGTGTTAACCAAAATTAGTATTTTTCATCCTCCGTAGTTAAAAAGGAAACGCACATTCACAAAAAATCCGCTTCATCGATTTTTCTTAATTCTTTTAATGAAATACACGAGGTTTTGATTGACATATCTAAATACTTCTTTATCGACTAAATGTGTTTTTAAATATCTAAAAAAAAAAAAAGAAAACATTCAATGAAATATAAAAGTTTGCCGTCAGCGTCTGGTATTTACCTGACGATTTAAGCATAACATGACCTTTCATCTAAAAAAATAATCAACGTGTTTTAAAAAAAAAGGTTTTACACTTTGGATTTTACAGGTAAATTTCCAAAAAACTATTCTTCTTTTGTTGTTTTAAATTAGAATATTTTTCTTCAATTTGTGATATATAAAACTTTGGCACATAAATTAATTATTAAGATTTTAATAGACATTTCAAAAGGAGGGGGTGAATTTGAAAAAAACGTTTCTCTAAAATATTATATTTGGTTTATTGGAAAGAGCATAAAATTTTACATTTACTCTGAAAATATCGTAAAAATTGAACCAATAGAAAAATTTTGATAGATTTTTAAAGTTTGAAAATTGAAAAATATTTAACTCATAGAATTCTATTGATTTTATTACGCAAT